>NW_008708100.1:69973-103995 GCF_000327385.1 Lottia gigantea | reverse complement strand
AAACCCCCCCCCCCCCCCCCCCCCCCCCCCCCCCCAAAAAAAAAAATCCCCAAATACTTTTAGTTGCTATGAGACAATTTAGTGTAAACCATATGATGATATAATTACTTATAATTAGGTAAGCTCTAATTATAATTACAGATTATCTACTTGATTTTAAGTTAGTCTATTTATAAAGATTATTCTTTGACTTCCTCTGACCAATCCAGGAGTGAATTTCATTGTTTAAGTAATTAATATAACAATCTTTTTTTCTAAATAATTAACATTAAATCCAATTAGTTTTGTAATTCTATGTTAATCTTTTAGGTGTTGTCTAAGCAGACTTCAACTTTTGCAATTCATCATTGCAGAATTTTTGACATTACATGAGTGAAAAATTTAAAGAACTGTGTTCCTTTAACACTCACAAACATCATGTAATAGAATTATCTATGTATTAAACAATATCTTATCTAGATGATAATACATAGATCCTAGATAATTAAAATGAGAGGGGAACAACCGTGTCTCTGTCACACCATACTATAGACAAGTAACTAAACTACTTCTGTCATATAAAATAATATATATCATTGTAGATAGAAGATACAAGGCAATTAAGCAATATTCCTTTTAATGTCACACTTTCTCTAATGAAATGAATCCCTACATTTAGTGCTACATGAATAGATCTTGCTTTTTACCTAGACCTGTGCATTTTATATTATGTTATATTATCATTTCACTTTAATACAACATGTATTTTCAAACATGCAAGTCAACATTGAAATTGACAGAATAGAAGAGCAACTGTAATTTTCAAGGTGTGGTTTATAAAATTAATTGCGACTGTAATGATTTTTACATAGGAGAAACATCTCGACCCATCTCAGTCTGAATCAAAGAACACAGAACCATAGTCACAAAGGAGGATGAGAACAAATCTACGATTGCTGAACACCTACCCAGAAACCAGATCATAACATTAAATGGGACGAAAAAGAAATACTAGCAAACAACCTCCCAGAATGGAAGCCCAGAGTTCGAAGAACCCCTTAGAACTACAGAAACACCGACCCAAATTAAACAGAGACAGTGGACATTTTCTACCAAATATGTGGTCCCAATTATTTAAAAAATAAATTATGTAATTCTCCCCACTTCATCCTATCCTTTAGTACTATTATCTATCATCTGCTTTTTTTGTCATATTTATCATAGTGTTCTTTATTATCTATAGTGCTTACAGTATTGGCTTCAAGTATTTTTCTTTTATCTACCCTCTGTTGTTATTATATGCACATCTTTAATCATGATTGTTATCGTTATATCCCTTGCCCTAAATGATTTACCTATATATCCTGTTTTGTTGTTGGTAATTTTTAGTTTGCGATATCAGCATCCGCTGGAAGCAAAAGTTAACTTGTCATCTACCTACCTACCGTTGTTAACTTTAAATACGGTACTTGAAAACGTTACTATCGAATGTGTTTCGAAACGTAGCATTTAATAAACCTTGAAGTACTAGTAATCCATATAACTTATGTTCTTAATGAAATCTTGATAACTCATGGGAAATACATAGACGGAAAAAATGAATTGACATGCAAGTTCTTGATATGTCAGACACTACTTTCAGTTTAGTTTGTTTACATTACGTTAAAATGAAATCTTCCATTCAAATAATAGTCAACATTGTCACGACAAGAGAATGATGTTGTCTTAGGTTTCGGGGAAGATCCCAAGGATATGAGATGACAGGATTTAAAAATTAAAGTTTGTAAATAAATATCCTGTACGCAATTGAACTCCGTTTCACCGATCTCCCTGAATGAAGTACTAGCCTAATGTCGTAAACCGGATCAGTCCAATGTCAACCATGACACTTTTATCAACCAATGAAGTAATATCACGTGACTTTTATATTCTGATAAATAGAAGAATCTCTTTACAATCGGCCTCTTTTCCACTTAGATTAGTAAGCGAACATTTCAAGATGTCTAAAATTATGAACGGCGGTAATGGAGATCATTACACGGAAATTCACCAGCATTATGCCGAAGAATGTAGCCAGGATGATATTGGCACATTCTTGTTTACTTCTGAATCTGTTGGAGAAGGCCACCCAGGTTTGTTCAGTGATTTTTATGCAATTTTGCTTGCAATTCTGCCTGCATATCATCACCAGTTGTCAACATGGCGGGAATACATTGTTATTGTTGTTGCTTGCCTAACGTATGAAAGCATGTGGCCTTAGATGTCCGATTTAATATGTTCAGGATGATTGAAAGAATTGTCAATGAAAATATGGTGTTGTCATGCTTAACATGGCTAAATTTGTCTTGATTTCTTTAAGATTAGTTTTCAATAAAATCTATCAAGGAGACAAATGTTTTGACACTTGCACTGTCTGCAGATAAAACTTCTTGTTACCGTGGTTATAGTCACAGTGAAGTTAATGCCCAGTAATACTGGAGTTCGACAGTTCTATCAAGGACTCCTGCAATTGTTTTGTCAAAGATTAGTGAAGCACTAGATTCTGTCATTTTATGGCTGACAAAACTTTCAAAAATCAAAAATAAATCGATATAGGCTTTGGTACAGTGAATCAGTGATATAAAGTAGACTACTCTCGAACCACATTGCTATCAGATTTGAATTTTATGTCCTATTTCCATTGATGTCATTTTGATTTAGTCAGCGTTTATCTTAAATTCTCATTATTAGCCTATTGTGTAGTTGATATTTCTACCTGAAAAACAAGAATGATTGTCAAAATGCAATTTTGTTAACATTGTTGTTGAACTGTAGGCCAACTGGACTTGTAAGTTATGCTCTATATCCCAATTAATGGGTAAAGATGATCTTTCACCCAGAATCTGAATTGGGAGTACAAAATTAGTTTACAAAGCCCAATATTTCTGTAGAGTTTTGTATGCAATTTCACATATGTCTTAACATTTTCAGATAAGATCTGTGATCAAGTCAGTGATGCCATTCTTGATGCACATTTAAAACAAGATCCAAATGCTAAGGTTGCCTGCGAGACAGTAGCTAAGACTGGTATGATATTAGTTTGTGGAGAAATTACTTCCAGAGCCATTGTAGATTACCAGAAAGTTATTAGAAATACTATTAAACAGATTGGATATGATGACTCTGCTAAAGGTATGTATTTACTTTAGTTTATCAAAAAATTTATATATTATTAAATGCAGGTTAATTAGACTAATACCAGACTTGACCTAACTGTTCATTTTTCCTAATTAAACAAGTACAGATAACTATGTGATATGACAACTTCATTTCAATGAAGTTATTGTGTTCCCTTATAAGATAAGATAAAATCAAGGTCCTATCATGGGCAATTATCAAAGCAACTTTATGCCTGGTCAGTTATTTAACTATTCCTTTAGGGTTATTGATAAAAGGTTAGCTGTTACACATGATGAATCTTCGCTAAATGAGAAGAGTATTTCTTGTATCAATCTGATTTAAAGTAGGATACAGTTTTGTGACTGGATATAACTACAAGGTTACAAAAGAAATAAGGGATACAAAGCCAATTCAGTACTTAATTAACTGTGTTGTTGAATTCCATGTGACACTGGCATTTTCTGTTTTCAGGATTTGATTACAAGACCTGCAATGTATTAATAGCTCTAGAAGAACAAAGTGCTGATATTGCGTCTGGTGTACATGTTGATAGAAATGAAGAAGATATTGGAGCTGGTGATCAGGTAAGTCCAATGTCTAGCTTATTGATTCAAATTGGAAGTGTGTAAGTATTTAATTCAGGTTGATTAGCATTTGTTGTTTCAGTCAAGTTAGTATTTAGAGAGGTCTTGACACCTCACCTGCTTTAACTTCTTTAATGAGATCTCTCTTCATAATGGAAAATGTATGTCCAATTGAGATTTTGTTTGTTTCTCCTGTATTAAAGTACATTGCCTACACAGTGAACTGTGTTTAGGTTATTTATTGTTTAAAATTTCTTTTAATGTGTATGCCTATTTTGCTTGGTTTTTCAGGGTTTAATGTTTGGTTATGCTACAGATGAAACAGAAGAATGTATGCCATTGACAGTTGTCCTTTCACATCAACTTAATGCAAAAATTGCTCAACTTAGACGAGATGGTGTATTAGCATGGGCTAGACCCGATTCTAAAACTCAGGTAATTAGGTCTAGTAATTAAAGTCATGGTACTTAGTTTTTTGGAATATTCAGTCCTTAATCAACAAAAGTGAATAAATCAACAAATATTTTATCACCAGCATTCAATGTGGAATACACTATCTCAGTGGCATGAGGTGTCTTGTATTTATCATTAGGTTTAGATCTCGACTGAAATATATGATGGTTATTTTAGGTTACAGTAGAATATAAATATGTCAAAGGTGCTGCGATTCCTCTTCGAGTTCATACTGTTGTTATCTCCCTTCAACATGATGAAACTATTACTACAGAGAAATTACGAAGTGAATTAATGGATAAGGTTGTCAAGTCTGTCATTCCTGCTAAATATCTAGATAACAAAACTGTTTATCATATTCAACCTTCTGGTAGATTTATTATTGGTGGTCCACAGGTAAGTGTTTAGTTTATCTCATATGATAATTAGTTTTCATTGACTCAGTGTACAAGTATTGAGTACCAAATTCATTTATACAAAGATTTTCTTCACAAGAAAATAAAACTGATTCGGTACTACTTGACAGCATGATAAGTGTTCTTGAAGGTAACTAAAGCACTACCTGATCATAGGAAATTTTTAATTGTTTAAAACTTATTCCCTGGCGTTGAACAGGATATTTAATTTGGAATTTATTTATTTCAGGGTGATAGTGGTTTAACTGGTAGAAAAATTATTGTGGACACATATGGTGGTTGGGGTGCTCATGGTGGTGGTGCCTTTTCTGGTAAAGATTTCTCCAAAGTTGACAGATCAGCAGCTTATGCATCCAGATGGGTAGCTAAATCATTGGTCAAAGCTGGCCTCTGTAAAAGAGTTCTTGTTCAGGTTTGTATAAGAATTTATTTCAAAGAATATTTAACAAAACCTATCCTTGTTAATGTACTATAGTGGAGAATAGGCACTGATATATAAGTTGATGTGATTTATAATTTGTGTTATTTCCATTGAGGGAGTAATTCTTGATTTGTGAACTTCATTTCATTGTAAACTTGAACTGTATAGTGTTAATTTTGTTGGAAGTTTGGTTTGCCTTAAGTACTGTCATTCTGTAAGATAATACTACTAGAATTATCCATTTGATTTTTACCTTAAGAAGAAAAATTCCATCTTTATTTTCAAATTATTTTTCATTTTAGTTATCATATGCCATTGGTATAGCTGAACCTTTATCTATCACAGTATTCAGTTATGGAACTTCACACAAATCTGAAAAGGAACTTTTAGAAATCATCAAAAATAATTTCGATCTTCGACCAGGCAAGATTGTCCAGTAAGTATAGTAAGATTATAACGTATGTGGTATACAAGATTACTTTCAATGTCATTAGATTTAGAATCCATTTCCTTAGAAACGTTTGTCAATATTTAAATATTTCTTTCAGGGAGCTGAATTTACGATCACCAATCTACCAACAAACAGCTTGTTATGGACATTTTGGTCGACCTGGATTTTCGTGGGAACTTCCCAAAAAGTTGAAATACTAGACCTTTTTGTTGTTGTTTGCATATTATTTTGTTTTTCTACCTATTTTATTTGTACATTGTTATATATATATATATAATATATTAACCATACCTTGCGATGGATTCGTGGTATCGTGAGTGGCCACAGTAGAACCAGGGATAGGTTGATGTGGACATTATTATTATGCTAATTATTTGTGCATAATTACAAAATTTTAATCAAATGAAATTGTATCAAAATTAATTCGTAATGTTAACTGCAAAATTTATATTAATTGTATTTTGACAAGACTGGTGACCAATTTGGTGCTCTGAAATTGCTCACTTTGTCTTGAATAATTTCTTTAATTATATAATCATCAAAATGAGTTTAATGTCCACCTTAGTCTGATCTTGTGGCTACTGCAAATCTGCATGTAAATTCCAAGGATGTGAACATATAGGTAATTCATGCTGATGGATGAAAATGGTTGATCCAGTTATGTTTGACATTAGATCTACTTGCCATTTTCATCCAGTCATCATATATTGGCCAATATGTCCACGTGCTTGGAGTAGTAGCATGCACATTTGTCTTGGGTTTATAGAAATTCCATGGAAAAGAGCACTCTCTCTAAACCTCTCGGGCAGCTCCCCCACGAATCTATCACGATGTCATATTGTCATGCCATTTTTATGCTCATAACTGATCTCGTTATGAGATTTGTTAATTGTAAATAGTAATCGGATTTTAGTTTCTTACACGGCTCAAGAGCTCTTTAAAATCGGTGATATTTATAGCTGTAACAAGAGTTGTTAATAAACGTAAAATATTGAAAGTTGTTACATTCTCTGCATTACATTTTTGTGTGGAAGAATTTGTTGCATCCATATTCTTTTATCAAATGTGTTCAAATTCAATTATTAGACTTGCAGTGACAGTGGACCAGTGTTTTTTTTGTTCTAATTTTGTGAAATGTATTGTTATTGGATGAATTACAATGTGTGACAGGAAACTGTTAGTATATTTACATGAAACTAAATTTATTCATGTCGAGGGTAATTTATTTTTTATTTTACTCTATTAGGGGATGATAAATAATATAAAATAACAAGTTTTTGTTTTTCCATCATGTTACAGAATCCACTTTTTATATATCTACATGGAATGTGGAGTGTATATTGGTGTCACCAATGTCTGGTGGTTGGTCCAACCACAATTGCTTGTTAACAGTTGAGATGGCACAAATTGAATTGTAATAGCACTGCAAAATTATCAAATTTAATATCAAAGCTGCCACTGGGCATATCAACTTGCCAGGGAATCTTAGACATGGAAAGTATGAGTTGCATGCTTCCATAAAAATATGGTTGGGAATCTTCCCTGTTATTGACTGAAGAAATTCATGACAAGACAGTTTATTGAATCACAACAATATTTTATTAACCATGGATTGTAAAAACATTAATTTTGTGGTAGATCAATTCTTACAGGTGAATTAATATATATTAAAGGTTGGGAGGAATAAACAACCAAGACTTTGAATAAGGTACAAATATATTTATGGAGGACATATTTATGAAACATTGTGCCCACAATAAATACAAACATCAAATGTATTTGGTTGCCTATAATGGCACTAGTAATGAAAGTATGAATTAACCTCCTGATTAAAATGATTAGACTAGCTTTGGTTTTCAAATCAAAATATCACTTTTCTTTACGATTTGAGACAGTATTTAAAATTACAAATGGAAGCCAATAAAACTTGACCCTGTAAACATGACAACTGAGCAAAGGGACATAATTCTCACATCCTTTTCAGCAAAATTTTCCTCCGAAAGACATTCATTTATCAATGATAGCCTGTCACAGCATGACATGACAAAAAATAATATAGAGATCTGCATAAATAGACAGTTGCACCACTTTGTTTACTTCCACACACATTTAAAGAAAGTAGCTTTCTATAAGTCTGGAAAATACATCTTCACATAAATAATTCTGAGATTCTGTACTTATCTAGTTTGTATCCTGAAAGCTATCTTAATAATGTAACAAGTCATAATAACCATGTATCAAATTTGTCAAATATGGTTCTGCCCTGTTCAAAACTTTCATTATGTTGCTAATTGCATCTGAACTCTACCAAGATACTGGCACAACAATTTCACCATGCTGTTCAGTCAGGAGCTCTATGCACCTTCATCACAATCATCATAATCTTTTATTTATTTCCTCTGTAATACGTTCGGATAAGGCAGTGATATATGGTGGTGTTAAATTACTATCATAGCCAATCTTCTTGGCCACTTCTTCAGGATTATCATTCTATGACAATAATGTAAATTATACAATTTAAATCATCCCATAAATAACCCAAAACGAAGAGCAACATAAAACCCTGAAAAGCCTGTTTTTAATTTTCACTGAATTTAAAATGATAATGATGCCAACCACTTGCAAGTACCACTTAAAAATGAAGACCAATACATAAACTTAAAAGAATTCTGAAGAGTCCTAGTGAGAAGAAAGAATAATCACTTGATATCAACAGACATCTTATATGGTTAAAAATGTATTATTTGCAATATCAAGTCACATTTCCTACTAGAAAAGTTCCCATTTTTCAACATAGAACATGCCTGAAACCTTCTTACCTTATAGACCATAGCAGAATGTATTTCTCCATCTTGATCCTCAAACTCCAAAATAAACAACTCATTTTTAGGATCTGAAAAGCAAAGAGATGTCATGTGTGAAAATGAATACAATCACCATAATAAAGATAATGCCTGATTACAGTATCAAACATTAATTTGCTCTTACCTTGATTTTAACATTTATTATTAACATCAAATTGCCCTCATAATGTATCTTATTTCAAAACTCCCACCTTCCTAGACCACATCTTACTGTTAAATCAAAAGTTTAATGGCTTGGGTAACTAAACTTTGTCCAGTGAAGCTACACATAAGCATATGCAAAATGAACAATAGGTTATAAGGCATTAAAGTGATTTATGCTTAGTTCTCTTAATATTTGCTAAAGCAGCTTTCAGAGTTCACACCCCACATGCAATAATGACAGATGACATAAAGATACAGGTAAAATTGTTGTGTGAGAATCATAATGATGTTCTGAAAGTGACAACAGACTAAACTTTCAAGGTACACTTTTGTTGAATTTCAGGATGTTTATTCTGATACAGATAGCTTTAATTGAGCTCTATCAGTGCAAAAGAAAAACTGTACTGTCATACTGTGACTATACCTTTTCCTTGTTTAGATGGTGGAACATAAGTCATTATTTCAGGTTTCCTGTTTGATTGACCTCCATGTCTTTCTCTTTTTGTCTTACTTTTCTCACACTCTTTGGCCATCTTAACTTCTTTGTCGTAATTGTCACTGCAATGATATAACAATATTCTAAGTTTTGAAATAAGCATAGAAATTGAACTCATTAATGATAAATCATCATCATCATACATTTTTACAAGTTTTATCTTAACTCTTCTATCACACTCACTTACAGTAGAGGCAGGAATCTTGCCACAATTCAACAAATTTATTCATAAGATTGCTTCTGTCACTACTGCGTTGGGCACTGCCATCTTTAAATGCCAATAACACATGTGCATTGTGTCAGTCACCAGAGATAGTTTGGCATGAATCGAAATGCCTACTAATAGTCACTGTAATGCCAGCAAGGGCAAGATTCCTTGAGCCACTGGCCAGAAAGATGAAAGGCAGCATTACTTGAGCCACTGGCTAGAAAGATGAAACACAATAGGCTAGATATTTTCCGACTGACCAAGAGTGGCCAAATAGATGCCAAAAATCACCTGCGGACAAGGCATTTCTAATCAAGCGTAAATAGAGGTACACCATTCCTGCACGCATGCGACTAGTTTAATAGTTTATCTGTGAGTTTCACATGAGATCTTTTAACAGAACATTTGTTTGTGTCGTTGTGACTCTGTGAGTGTGACTGTAATTATTTCTCACCGGTCTATTTGGTTCTTGACGATTTGTTTCATGAACCCATGTCGAAAATCAAGTCTTTGCTTTGGCATAGACATCATTTTAATGTCTCACATCATATCCAACCCGATTTTGGCATCAACTTCAGATTTTCATTGGAATTTCAGAAAATTCTCTTCTTGCCAACACAATGAAAAAAATATGTTATGAGAAAAACGTCACAACTGACGTAGTACACTTAATATTTGAATCGCCTAAATTCAGAGCACGGAATACACACCCAATCCTTTATTTACTTTCTTATTCTTTCATATACTTTCTTTCTTCATATCATCATTTTGACACTGAGTATCTCAAAACACGAGCATTACATAGATCAATAACATGATAGAAAACAATATAGCTTTTCCTTGCCACAATCCATTGACCACGTTTATATACTAGCGTTTTCTTGACGCATTCTCCAAGATGGCAGCCTCCATTACTCCAGAAGAAAAAAGGGGAATAAAAAGGCGAATCAAGAGAGAACAAATCGATGATGCTAATCAAGATAAGGGTAAGATACTTAGAAAATTGTGCAACTTTGTTACATAGATATTTGAGTCATAGATTTAGCAATGAACGAATCATATCTGGAATGGGTTGATATGAAAGAGTGTAAGAAAAGGAGATAACTGGTGTTTTCAGGCCACATTTAATTTCCGATTCTAAATTTATTAACTTGACTGGGTGACATTATATTAATTGGTTCTAGTATATTGGAGAAAATACCCGAGCATTGTGGGATCCTATGGAAGATAAACAATCTGATTTCGCTCTACTGAAAGCAGGGTCAGGGACCACAGGCATCTGTTTCTATCAATAGTCAACTCTATCTACATAGTATATATACAGTGGTGTAACCTATTTTCGTGGATTAAAGGATTCAACACCGAATTTCGTCAAAGTTAAAAAAACGAAAAAAAAATTTTATGTCTTTCCTCAGATATTCTACAAAATAATAGAAATTGGTTTATTTCGATTTTCTTAATGAATCCTTCAATTTGACCCATATTTTATGAGCAACCAACTCGGGAACGGCAGCAGAATGCGTCACCTATTTTCGTGTACAATGTTTGATCTATAAATAAGTCTAGAAAAACACGTATGGATACCGGGTGGTATAATTAACTTCTCTTAGTATTTATCTTTCATATCAATTCATTATAACTAGTGACAATTCCTTCAAAGAATCACGATTTAAAAATAAAATAGTGACTGACAAAATAAGATACGTAGCATGATTTATTGCTAAAAGTCACTGAAACAACATAAGAATATGGTCCACTTTGTGTTCCATAGAAATTTTCTGCTGACACGGAATCCGCTAGTTGATCACGTGACTTCATTTGTTGGATTATATTCTAGCAGACGACACTTGGAATTCCAATTACCGCTCGGGATTATAATGAAATTCGGCCGATAAAAAATGGTGACGTTTGGTAATAATATAATAGTTGTTGTTTCTGTCGTATTTATTTGTTTTACCGCTAAGCTTTTATATGCTCTTTCTAAGCTCTTACATGCTCCTGTTATTATGTTACGGTTGTTCCTTGAAATGATAGAAGACAGGGTTTAGATAAAATAACTTGTATTGCTTCAGTTGTTAATTCATTACATGATAATGATAATAATATGTTATAAAACTATACATTAAAATACAAATGATAATTATGAAGAATTAACATAAATTCAATATAAATATTCAATACTCAATGCATGCATAATATATAAAGTTGGGGGTGTTTATATAAAATGTCATAAATATAATAATTAACTAATATAACATTGTTTGGGGAGAGTTTACTTGCTTGTAATTTCGAGAGGCACTACTTGCCAATATTCTTAGGGCACGACATTATCTTGTGCACTTGTGAGTTAACGCATTCAGTCCTGATGCAGCCTTGGTAGATAATCTAAGGCTCAATTTAATATAATTGAATAGTTGCTTTTATAGATTATCCACCGCGTTGTACCAGTTGGAGTAGTCAACAGGCAAATATGGAATCTAAGGCTCAAAGTATAATAACGTTTGATTAATTGCTTTTATAGATTCCCTATCAGGCTGTGACTACCAATGCTCTCATATAATATAATAAATATATATAAACTGAACCTTACCTTGAAATGATAGAAGACAGGGTTTAGATAATATAACTTGTATTGCTTCAGTTGTTAATTGAAGAATATGGTAGGTAGATGACAAGTTAACGTTCGCTTCCAGCGGATGCTGATATCGCAAACTAGGTAGTTGTTGGTAGTCTTGGTAGTTGGATACAGTGAAACGATGGGTGTAAATTTTTTTAATAAATTTTGTGAACAATAGTTAGATTAGTAGGAAAGGGAACACCGAGGGAGATATAAAATAGGTCTTGTGTGAAGGGAAAATATTCAATGAAACGATTCATATAAGGTTGGGATAATGTTTCATTACGGTAAATGGTAGAAAGTCGTCTGAAGCGGGGATGGTCGTGACGAGTGTTAGCCACCTTCTCATATATATACTATGTAGATAGAGTCGACTATTGATAGAAACAGATGCCTGTGTCAGGGACAGGTTTTTGAAAATAAGTGAGACAGTTTTTACATTGTTTTTGGGTGCTTGCACCGTTTTTTCACTTCTCCATGTTGCAATACTTGCTACTCTCTGACTACATTGAGCTCCAAATTGAATTTTTTCTCTCATTTCATAAATTTTCAACTGCATGCTATTTGTCTTAAAATGTCTTTGGGTACATAGAAATATAAGGTTTAGTGATTTTACATATGAAATAGACACACTTTTCTCGCAGAAAATTCACTTGAAAATGAAATACTTTTACTGAAAATTCCCCTCTGTAAAACCATAACTCATAATTATTACTAACCTTTCCAATGGTTAAACATTTTCATCAACCCTAAGACAATGTAAGACTCAATAGTATTTTGTAGTTGATACCGGTATTTCAATACATTCGTAAATGATTGGCGAAATTCTATTCAGAAATCATTGTAGTCAGAGAGTAGATCTACTAGTATTGGTGATAAAAGTAGTGATGAAACAGTTAATCAGTTAACCGATTTCGGGTAGGATTTTGCGGAAAACTGGGTCTGTTTTGAGATGATTAGTTAAGCGGTTTTATTACAAGTTGAAAGAAAGCGTTTTGACAAACAGAATTGTCACTTGAATACTCTTAAAACTCTTCTTTTCTCCAGTAATTAATCATCTATACTTGTGTCATTTTTGTTGATTGAATAATTGAGAGGTTTATTGTGATGGGGGTATATATTATAAAGCGTGTTGCCAGAATAACGTTGATGTTTGTGGTCCAGATTATTGAGCCTGAAACTGACTGGTCCAAACTAGGTACTCAACAGATGTTACATATTAATATATAAAGCTCAGCAACAAAGATAAGATTCTTCTTTAAGTTTTAAATTGCCTCTTATTGTTGGACCAAACCAAATTTCATGGCTAAAGTTTTTTTGGATAAGGGGCTTTGGTGGGCTTTGCAGGACAATCAGACATTGTGTTACAACAGTAGCTTGATAGAATGGTTAGATTAGATATTTCTGTTCTGTATGGCATAATAAATGATGAGTATCTCTAATAATGACCCAAGTCATTTGATCTAAAAGCAATGACCTTGAAGCAAGGTCATTGGTAGTGATTAGTCAGCAGAATTACAAAAGGGTAACAAAAGGTTATTGCCGAAAATCACTAACTGTTTCAACACTAGATAAAAGAAAGACAGTGCTTTTGATATACTATAAATTGATCATTATTCTATTAAGTCAAGTTTATTAATAAACAACATTTGAAATTGAATGGACAATTTGTTATTTTTCAAGCATTGTTATTTTTTCAGATACGAAAGATTCTCAAGGATCTGAATCTAAGAAGCCTTTATTAGATACTGATATAAACTTGGAAAATGTCAAAGAAGAAGCTACTGTTAAATCTGAAACAACAGAAAATTGTAAAAAAGATCAAATTAAGTCTGAAGATATAAAGAATGAAAATAAATCAACTATTATAGGTAAATCACCACCACTTTATCTTAAATTAATTAATGACTAATATTAAATTACAATTTATAACAGGCACATTCCTGTAGCGCAAACCATCTTTACTTTTGTAACTAATATAACAATTAACTAGAGGGACGGCAACTTGTTACTGTTTGGGGTAGCTCCATTAGTGAGTTATGCACATTTAAGATTCATGAAATAATGGAGTTCTGCACATGTTGGATTCATGGAATAACCAGATGTTGAATAAAACAAGTTGGAACCAGAGTTCAGTCTGCGTTTCACGTGTACAAGGAAAATAGTAGGTACAGACAGAATTCAAAATTGCGTAGAAGGAAATAGATAGGAAAATCTTGTGCCTTTTGATTGAGGGCAGAAATAGTATATCAAATAAATATCAAATAATCAATGCTCTTTATTTCAGTACCTGTTCAACCTAAAGTTGATAGAAGTCGATCTTGTCCATATCTTGATACCATTAACAGGTTTGTTCAGATTGTCTCTTTCAGTTTATTTTATTTTGGCTGTGACTTTTGTTGCGACATGAAAATGATTTGAGACCATTGAAACCATAGGATGATAGAATATGTAAAAAATTATAAAATCACATTTAATAGGTTTTTCTGGTAGTAATTTGAAATAATAAATTTCTTTACTACCTTATCATGAATTATGTTACTAAATAAAAAGAGTGATAAACACAGTTATTGTGTCAATCAATCTTTATTCTGTACATTTATGATTCTTCGATTCTCAGACCATATGTAAGAATAATTCTGAAGCTACGTTGTCTTAGGTTATAATCTGATGTTAATTTGATTTTCTATTTTAGATCTGTTTTAGACTTTGATTTTGAGAAGCTATGTTCTGTTTCTCTGTCACATATTAATGTTTATGCTTGTTTAGTTTGTGGTAAATATTTTCAAGGTAGGTTCACTGTCTCTCAGACCTGATTAACTAGTGAGTTCTGATTTTTATTCAGCAGATTGCAGTAAATACATCTCTAAACTATTTGGTTTTAAACTGTCTCAGTGATTTGTTACCTTAAGTGTACCAATCTAGTATATTTTCCTTTCTTGACAGGTCGTGGTAACAATACCCATGCCTATACCCACAGTGTATTTGAGGGACATCATGTTTTCCTGAATTTAGCTACACATAAATTTTATTGTATTCCTGACAACTACCAAATTATAGACTCTTCATTAGAAGATATTATAGTAAGTGAATTAGAATTGTGAATTTACTGTGATATTTTTAAAGCTTATTACCGAGATTGGTAATGATGTAATCTTAAGATGATCACAGCCAGAAATTCTGGAAAGGCTGTGGCTATTCTTTGAATTAAATGAAATAAGCAGAAAAATCTATAGCTCAGATTTCAAGTGTCTTTTGGTGTCAATAAAGTGACTGTACTAGATATTTTTTTCCTGAAAACCTGTTTGTGTTTGATCTTGTGAAAGAAAGTTTCCATCATAATATGTCATTGTTATATTTATGTTTCATGTGTTTCTTGCTTCAAAAATATTTCTTGTTCCTGAATTTATATAATGTAGTAAAATATAAGGTTTGTATTGTTCTATTTTAGTATGTTTTGAATCCTACTTTTAATACTAAAGATATTAAACGATTAGATATAACAGCTAAAATGTCTCGAGCTTATGATAACACTACCTATCTGCCAGGTAATTGATGATTTAGATATTTTATACTTTGAATGAAACTAAGTTAGTCAAGATATGTGGTATCATATTATCAAAATCTTTATATAACTTTACATGGGATCCTTGTTAAGATCCAGACCAATGCTTCAGGTCTTTAATGGTGATGTGACTTGTCAAAGAACCTTTGAAACTTCAAAGGCTAAGCAAAATTGGCAACAACTTGCTGAAAGCAGCAAAAACTTTGTTGTAGAAATGAATTGTTTTCCTTGTAATCTGTTGGTGTATTATTCATCACAGCATTGATCTATTTAGACAATGTATTTGAAGATTGATAATTGTAGGATAGATTAAAAAATATAAGAGACGAAAAATGAGGTTAGTCATATGTGTAAACCACAAATTTTGCAACATTTTGAAATATATATTTTTTTTTGGGCAGGTATTGTTGGTTTGAATAATATCAAGGCTAATGATTACTGTAATGTCATACTACAGGTGAGAATTTCTTCATTTATAATATTACAAATCATCTGCTTAGATTTGAACTTGGAAAATTGTACACAATGAGCGGCACCTAATTGGGTTTCAAGATCATTCATGGTCAGAGCTCAAGATTGTTGATTTTGTATTGTTTTTGCACCTAAGCAGAGCCTCACTGAGATTTTATTAACCCCAAAAACTTTCTGGACTCTTTAATTTTTGTTTATTACCTGTGTTTCCCTTACAGTCTTTATCTCATGTATCACCATTACGCAACTTCTTTCTACAAGAAGAGAATTATAAAAAGATTAAACGACCTCCAGGAGATCAAATGGTTCTGTTAGTCCAGAGATTTGGAGAATTAATCAGAAAACTATGGAATCCCAGGAACTTCAAAGCTCATGTCAGTCCACATGAAATGTTACAAGCTGTCGTTTTGTGTAGCAGGAAAAAATTTCAAATTACACATCAAGGTAAAATGTCTAAATACCTTTTTTCTTAGGAAAAGAAATACATGTAATGGATGAATGAGTCAAAGAAATAGTAATTGAGTGTATTATCACTTAAAGTATTTTTCTTTGATGTTAAAAATCATCAAATATCATCTGAATTTATCTGATTTGATTTTTTAGGTACTCTCTAAAATACAATCATGAAATCAGTTAAAATTGGATTTATTTTACTCAATGTTTTTATATTTGTTCACACTTTTTCTGTATTTTCCAGGTGACCCGATTGAAATGTTGTCATGGTTTCTAAATTCTCTACATACTGCTATGAATGGAACTAAAAAACTGAACAGTTCTATAATCAATAAAACATTTCGAGGGAAGATGAAAGTTTATTCTAGAAAAGTTCCTGCAATTGATTTGAAGGAAGAAGAAAAAGCTGCTTTGCTTCTTACACCAGAATATCAGGGTAATATTACCAGATCATATTTCTTAGAAATTCTGTGTAACTTATTTGAGACCTTATCTAAATCCATCTGCCTTTCTTTTCACCTGTTTTATTAACTCTATGGTTTGTTACGTGACATCTCTAAATTCTGTCATCCTTTGATATACATGTAACAGGTTTTTAATGGTCATTGCTTGTACATTATATCTGAAAGACTTCACTGTGGTCATCATGAACATATCAGCTCCTCTACCAAATCTTTATCACATAGATAATGTTAACAGTTCTTGTACATACTGTAAGAAGTTTATGTCTCAATGACCCTAACATAAGCCTAATAAACTACAAACTGGTAATATTAATTATCTTTTCCTTTTTCCAGAGACGGTAGATGAGATACCATGGTTATATTTAACATGTGATATCCCATCACCCCCTCTATATCCTGATGAACTACGTGAGAATATTATACCCCAGGTTCCCTTCGCTACTGTTCTAGCTAAATTTAACGGCCAACAAGAGAAAGAATATAAAACACATAAAGACAGTACAATGAAGAGATTTGAGTTGACTCGTCTGCCACCATTTATTATTATATATTTCAAGGTTAGTAGTAGTTAGAGATGACTAGAAAAAGAATATTGATATATGTTTATTAAATGAAATTTTAAATTTTGTTTTTTTGTCCTATTTCAGAGATTTACCAAGAATTATTTTGTTTTTGAAAAGAATCCTACCATTGTCAACTTTCCTATCAAGTAAGTATCTTCATTAGAATAGTCATTAGTTTACTTTGCAGTGAAAGAATAAAACAAATGGTTATACACAGATATTTTGGATCTTGAAAGACTAAAGTTTAAACATTTCCTAATCTTAATGATCCACTCAGAATGTATTGTTCATTTTTGATGCATTATGTGAAGCAAAACAAATATGAAGTACTCAAAAGATTCTTCCATTGTTTTCTGCAACTTATATATTGGTACTATTATTGGTAGTTAACCGGAAGATAATTTTTCATGCAAATTGATTATTTTTTTTTTTTTTAGGAATATAGATTTTGGTGACCTACTCTCACCAGAAGTAAGAGCCCAACATAAGAATACTGTGTATGATTTAATGGCTAATGTAATACATGATGGGGAGCCAGGACCAGGGAAAGGTACCTATAGATGTCATATTTTACACAAGGTCAGTATATTTTATCTTTTAGTTTTTATACGCCCACATGGAAATGTGGACGTATATTGCCGTCGCTCCTGGTGTGATCATGTATATTGATGAGATCTTGGTCAAGTTCGAATTTTACGATCTTTCGACGAACGGATTTTTAGTTATTGCCCTTGACTTATGAAAAATGCGTCAAAATTTGTTTGTTACACATTAGAGACTACAGTTTTCAATTGATTTTAATGTAACATGGTTTAAAATTTGGTGGAATTTCTCAGCATAAATAACTGGCAGTAAATATATATATCATTGAATTCAAACTATTAAAATTTCTTTAATATGACAAAATTCATACTTTAGTCACTTAAGACTGTTTTATCATTTTTTCTGACAGCTGCCAGTGGGAGTATGTTACCTTGCCTTGCATGCTATCTTTTTATCTGTATTGGGGACACTAATAGCATCAACTATGCGTTTTATGACGTCACTATCACATTGGTCCTTAGATATCAATAGCAATAGTGAAGTCACAAGGCTTGCTTTAGTGGAATTGCAAGAGCCATTGTACAAATTTATGATATCAGTGTCCGTGATACACATAAAAAGGTTAGAAAACCTCTTTGCAATCCTTTTAATGCATTACAAATTTAATCATAGCCATGCCAATAAGACTGAGGTCTGTCTAAATTTATGGATTATTTCCTCTGAAAATTAACCTTTTAGATAAAATTTCTCAATTCTTCAATGAATTAAGATGAATGGAGTTTTACATCTTACTTTTCTGCTCCATTTGGGATAATGAAGACGGGCAACGCCTGCTCTTTTTCAATTTCCAACTGTTGAGGGATCTTGCATGCACAGCCCGTAGAACACAGGGCCTCGGTTTATTGTTCCACTAGACTAGATGCTTTTTTCAGGAGCAGTATAAAAGTTATTATAATTTGATTATGTTATAGGGTACTGGTAAATGGTATGAAATGCAAGATTTACATGTTGCTGATATTTTACCTCAGATGATTACATTATCTGAAAGTTACATACAGGTATAATCACTTAAAGATGGGTTTCCTTATTTTTTTAGTGTCAAATTAAGCAAACTATTTGATTAATTGGTGTTTTCAATGAATTATCATGTATTCTTAATCATATCATTATGTTCTTACTGCATGTAATTAAGAGTTTTAACCAATCATAAATGTCCATGTACGTACAGTCTGGATAAACAAAAAAAGACTTTTTGACCTTTTTTGATTGTTCACTCATTGGAATTCTGCTGGTAATTCTCTTCTAATTTAGCTCATTATAAATTAATTATGGAAAAGTAAGACAAACTGGTATTTTTCCAGGTCATTAGAACACCTTTAATTTCTATTCATACAATCATTTGCATTTTCATTTTCCTGAATGAAAATAAGGGAACCCATCTTTAAAAGGGAATTTTTTGTTGGTGGAAATTTTTTTTTTGCTCAAATTGTGAAAAATATAAACCAAAATCTATAGACATGTATCCCATAAAGTATCTGAAACTACAAAAATCCAGCCGTTAATTTTTTGACACCAAAACTTTACATAAAAACTTTTAATGTTCGTTATGATTTGTGCAAGTTTGAATACTAATGTACGGATTTGAGTAAAATAAACGCCTAGTTGCCAGATGGATCAAGTAGATACTTAGATATAAATGGCATACTTTAGAAATATTTTCAGGTATAATTTACGAGGTAAATTATGATGTAAATGTTTTACAAAAAAAGCGGATGGCCCCTTTAATATTAGTCAAAACATTCCTTTTACTGCTGTTCTTGTACCCAATGGTCTGTTGCAGATATTAAAAATAGTCTTTACAATGAAATTGCAATTTTGTGTCAATAGTATGAAGATGATTAGTAATTGAATTGTAAAAAGATCATATAATGATGTCAGATTGTGTGATGTGTTGGATAGTAAGAGTCTCTAACTTTATTTCAGATATTTGAGCTACGTAAAGATATTCCCAATCCTACGTATAAAAAACCTCTACAACCAGATGATATGGATATTGTTAATGAAGATGACAGCTAGATGTGTAACATCTAAATAGATTGTTTTAGCTGTTGGATTAACTATTTCTTTATGTACAATGCTGAAAAATTTGAAAGTAGGGGGCAGAAGCCTGGCCAGTCTCTATTCTGGGGAGGGTGTAAAAACGCCACAGACAATATATTTTTACACCCTGTCTCCAATGGAAATTGATTAATTTTTTTAACAAATTGTGATAATGATATTTTGATAAGTTAAATAACATACAGACTTATATTAATGCTTATCTTTGACTCGGAGACTACAGACATCTGGACTGCTTTTACTCTTGTATTGTCAAATTGTATGTGTAGTTTAGTTTTAAATTGTTTACAAAGGTCAATAATGTTTTCAGTTTTACTAAAAGCTGATCAGAAAACTTTGAAGATTTAATGTTTTATTTTTCTCAAATGAAATAGAAAAAATATTGTTTAGGAATCTGTTATGATGTATGTACCTTGTTAAAGTCTTACAAGAAATAAATCTATGTCATTATTCTTTCTCTAATTTAACTGTGGGGAGTCACCTTAGCTTAAGGTGTAATGATAGATGCTCTCCTATAGAAGCACTGGCTTAGGTTAGTAAGGTCACATGTAGAGACTTATAGAGATTTCAGCATTGGAATACATCAATTTGATAAGAAAGTACTTACTTTCTGGAGAGATTTTTATTCCTTTTGAAAGCAGTCACCAAACGTTAGGTATAGTTAGGGAATTCATCATTCTTTATACAAACATTTGACAATCACAGTGACATTTTAAGATGTAGTGTTGTAGGTGGCAACGAAAGGTAGAATCTGATTGTCAATGTTATGCTGTATATTTAGAACGTCAGGTACATATGTTTGCAATTGATCTATCCAGAAACTCATTTTTTGGTTTGGTCGTTGTAGATACAGAAAGCTTTTCTAAGGAAGATCCGCCATGAAATGATTGGTTGAATTGAAATGATTCATGAGATCGTCAAAACGAGTACGCACAGCGCGTTTTGGGATCCGCCAATATATTGAGTATCAGTTACATTCTTGATAGATTATAATGTGGTCGTATGTAGCCCCTGTCCGTCCGTCGGTTGGTCCGTCCACAATTGGCTTGTGTCAATTGACAGTTTTATCATCATATATAATGAGATCTTAGTCAAGATAGAATTTGACAATTTTTCGATCAACGGAATTTGAGTTTGGCGATAGAGGTGACAGTTTATGTCAGAATTTTGTTAAATAATGTGTGTTTGTTTAAATCAATAATATATTGTACAAAAGAGATTTTTGGTATGACACAGATAGGTGACCGCCCTTGATATACTGAAAATGGATCTGGAAAGTTGGCGTATCTTGCTAGGCAACCACTTGTTTTTTCTTGGAGGCAAAATTCTGCCGCCTCTTATTTTATGTCTTTCATTTCAACTCTTTCGGTAGAATTTAAACGATAACCACCTTTACCGTAGTAAGTAATTTATAGATATATTTAGTAGATATTATATTTATATTTTTCATTTTTTACACGAAATTTCTTTTGGTCAAAGTATTCATAAAACCTGATATAGAAGCTTTAGCATTTTCATATAAGATCCGGTAAATCTATACGGAAAGTCATCTGGGTCATCTGAAACACAGCAGCCTGAGATTATTTTAGCAAGCACGTAGCTACAGTCAATGACTTGTGTTTCTGAAACATTGTTGCAGCATGAGGATAGCTCTGATCAGAAATAATACTGAATTTAGTCTTGGTGCTACAATTATTTTCGTCCAATGAATCAGAATTTCTTCATTAAAGGGACCAATAGGATTTACATGGAAGAGAAAGCTAGTATTGTTAAACAAAGGTTATCAAGTCGGCTCTACATTGAATTTAGTAGATTGTTTCTATGTCATGCCCAAGTAATTAAAATGTAGTCGATCATTTGGAAAGAATGACAGATCGATTTCTCAATCTTTCTGGAACCCATGAAAAAACTGTTGCCTTAAATGCCTCAAAATAACTAGCGCTACAAACACAAGCATAGGAAATGGAATTCAAAGCAAGCGTATTTTTATGCATTATCTCTCGGATCCAGTTATTTTAAAGCTATACCATGTGTCAATTCTGATAGAATCGTTGTGTACAACATATAAAGGTAAAACTATTGTCTCCCAATTTATTGTTAACAAAGTTAAAATTATGATATTGTTTTTGCACCAATCCAATTCAAATGTTTCAAAATGTTTTCTAGGTTAAAGCGTTAGAATTTAAGTTATTTGCTTGGTTGCATCCAATAAGTGATGGTCGTGGGATGTAATTTCGGTCGCTATGGGGTAGTCTGATAACTTTGAATTATCAAATTTTCCCTATCTGTACATAAAATTGGATAAATCGAAAAAAGAAGGAGGTATTGCCAAAGACCTGCTAGTAGACTGGATTCTCAGACCACTAATATATCTATAGTCAATCATTGTACAGCAAGATTTAATAAAATGTTAAATGTATAGAATAACATCAACTTGATAGGGTATTATAATTTAACAATGGGATTACCTCGCTCTAATAGTTACCTGGTTAATCTACAGGTGAACAATATAATCATCTCTACCTGGTAACCAATAACAACTAATCTTCATACCACAACGCTCTACCTTTATCATTTTATATTACCATATTATCAGTGAACAGAATAAATACATTAACAACCTTCCTCTGGATTATTTTAATTTCAATGTAAGTTATGCATGTGATATTTCATTTTTTTAAATAGGCTTCATTTCTTAGAATTAATACAACAATGCTATAGAGAGATGTCTAATTTTCTTGACATCTTTAGGGTTTATATAAGGTAAGTAAGCATTTCCAGTCTGCGTGAATACGACAAAAACAAAATCCTGAAAATAATGTTGTTTTAAGAATTCAAAATTACTTCACTGTCATTGCAATAATTCTGTGGAATTTTTCAATCAGGCGAAACAAATTATAATCGAACTTGGGTGAAGCTATTTAAAGATAATATTCAAATCATTTATACATGTTCCAAATACCATCACAAAACTTGAATGTAAAAGTTTTCGTTTATCCTTAAATTGATCTTTTTATCCTGACTGGTTGTATATATACTTTATTTTGATATTTGATGTATTCTACCCCGATTAAATTTTTTTAAGTGGTCACATCTCACATTAAACAGCCAGAGATTCCTTATATAAATAAATGGTAACGACGTTCGTCAGACAGAATTCAGTTGCAACAACAGGTGGAAGTAGTATTCTGGCTACTGTTAGTCAGAATTCAGTTCCAAAATCTGGAATTGTGAATGAAAACCAGAGTTTGGTCCCACAAACTGGAATTGTGATAAATTTTCTTGGTAGCCAGATTAAGCTGACAGTATGTGCTACTCAAAGAAAACTGATTTTGTTGATGAAAATATTTGTCAATTTGAAATAATATTGCTATTTACAATGCAGATTAAATCTCTATAGTAAATACTAGAGGATTCGGATATTGAGTTATTATCAGCTACTCTAGGACTGATAAAGCAGATAATGTAATTTACACTGACTTTATGCTCAGTTCACACCAACGGCGCTTTGATCGCGCTTTAAAGCGGAGTACAAAGCGGTACCAAAGCGTAACAAAGCTCGACTAAAGCGCCAGGGTCGTAATAGATCGTTGGAAAGCTTTGAGCAAAGCTGGATATTCGGCAAGAGCGCCAACAAATTTTAAACTGTTTAAAAATTTTGGGCGCTCTGTCACGAATTGATTAAAGCGCCGAGAACGTATCAAAGCTTAACAAAGCGTAACAAAGTGCAGCAAAGCTTGACTCAAAGCATAGGAAAGCTTAACAGAGCTTTATTCAAAGCGGGGACCCCAGTCTTCACGGTCTGTCACCACTTGATCAAAAGCGGCATGAAATCGGCCATTTCTAAATTTTCCAATGCGTAACAGAGCTTAACAATGTAACAATGCACAACAGAGCTTGATAATCGTAACAGAGCGTTATTTAAAGCGTCATAACCGCATCAAAGCTTAATAAAGCTTATCAAAGCGCGATTTAAAGCGTAACAAGGCCTGATCAAATCGGGAAATAATTCGTCCCCAAAGCGTAACCAATTCGTATCAGAGCTTATCAGAGCGTAACATTACTTAGGAGATCGTGATATTTTTGGAAAAGTAAACAAAAAATGATGGCGCTTTGCTCGCCGATTTAAAGCGCAGCATTCGCCGTTGGTGTGAACTAGGCATTACTGAAAATATAAATCATCTATCAAGCCGTTCGGAGAATGCTTGTACTTTTTGAACACCTACAGCCCCCGCTTCTCGATGTGAATAAAACAGAGTAGTTAGAAACAGTTTAGGAAAATCAACCTCATACATGTAGATGGTAAATAAAATGCTTTCAAAATTATTCTTTAAATTAAAACACTTGAAGGAAACCACTATTTATCTTTCAGGTTTATCACAAAATCACACCTTTCCATTAAAATACGATAAATACAATCTAGATCATATATATTATAAAATATATTGTCACCTCGACATTCTGGTTTAATTTACCTAAAGATATTCTTAAGAGGTTTTCAAAACTATTTAGCAAATTTAGCAAAAAAGCAATTTGCCTGTGGTTCGTGTTTAATTCACTTATAGAAAGTGAAATGTATTGACTACTCTGATAAAAAATATAAACGTAGAATTTGTCTTTTCAGATATGACGATATAACACAGAATAAATAGGAAATAAGACAGGAATACAAACCGACACAGTTTACTTCTGACTATCAACCAAAAACCACAATGTCTCAATTAGGATTAGCACGACCTGCATCACAGATGAGCGTCATGCAGACTAGAATGTCACTTCCGGAAATACAGCATCCTCTTTCAAGGATGAGCAATCCAGGAAATATGAACGTTACCGGGGTATCTAAATCACAAGATAGACCATTTTCTCAGATGTCTCAAGGTCGTCCGCTAGCTAATGAAGAGCAACTGTTCGTTAGGAAGAGTTTTAGTGCCATGGGTCGACGTGAGAGTCGATTGCGTTTCAGAAAAGATAATTTTGCTCAGCCTCCACCTGCAATCGACAGTATACCAGAAGGGGTGGAAGTTTCTCAAGGTGATCCAACCAAAACAAGAATGCCTATTTTCGGTAAGTTGAATCCATAAGGAACCTCTATGTATTATGCTTCATATTTAATCTATTTAAAACTATCATTTAAATCAGGAATTATTATTCTTATATATCTGAGCTCATAGCAATTGACTGGCTTTTCTATTTACTGGCGATTAAGATGACTAGCAAACTATTGACGCGTGATTCTGAAATTTCAAGATCATCATATAACAATTATTACTTGCATCAGAATCGCACACCTTTGCTTTAAACGTACATAAGTATTTACGTATACTCTTTAACATGTATCGGGTGTGTAGGGCTACAGGTCATATTCTTTTTGGGCAACTTGACTTCAAATTCATTTAGTAATGCACCTGTAAGGTATGCAATCTATGATAATTAGCATAAGTAGACGTGATAATTGTAGATTTTCGAGCGGAACCATATGACACTAGGGTGCATCCAAGGCGGTTTAATATACCTATTTTAGCTCCTTGTGTGCATCATATTCCAATAATGTACTACATGTAAGGAACATTTTGGCTAATATTTATACAAAAAATGATACAGGAAAAAATGGTAGAATGACTTTTATTCCATCAACCAAATCAACAATATTCATGACTTCATTTGCACCTATTTGACAAAGATATTAACCCCTTATGCTTGATGTTAATCAATGTATTCTCAATTTTTCACGTCTATGACTGATATCTTAAATCTGTGTTTATTTTTAAAATCCCTATCTAAACATAATTGTGTGATATTTCAGTCCATGTGATTAAAGTTAGACCTCCCCAATGAAGTGTCAGATTTCAAAGTGTGTTTATTTTGTATATATATGTATTTCGATATTATGATATGTCATGACTATCGACCTCTAGACTTGAATAATCGATACATATCTTTAGTATAATCTAGGTTTTTTTCTCCATATTATTTGTAAAGCCTACCTACACTATGTAGTTAGACCAAGTACACTAATTTAACTTCTGTAATGAAATAGCTAAGTAAACTATCTGTCATAATTATCAGTGGGTTTGTAAGCAAGGATCTGTCCTGCTTTGTCCGTATTGTCCTGCTTAATTTTATCGTACTTTGCCCTCCCTGGGAGATAATGGCACAAAAAGTATATTTGTTTCAATGGTAGCTTAACTAGAAACGCTCCCCATTAATTTTGCAGGAAGTCGAGCAGAAATGGCTGATAGAGAAGATATAGTACCACCAAGTCGTGCTGGTAGAATGTCAGCAGCATCAACACAAGCTAGACTAGAAATAGATGAGGTATATGATCAAATCACAATATTTATCACAATAAACAATAGTTAAAATTCAACTTTACCTAGAATACTAATTGTTTTTTTTATTTACTTTCTACATATTTCTACAATACTGTATAATCATATTCTATACCTAGTTTATATTATCAATGATACTATGTGTACTATTTCGGTTATCATACCCCCCCTCAAATGATATATTACCTACCTCTCTTTGTCTGTTCTTTGGACTGAGTGAACAAATCTTCCAGCTTGCCAAATCTGTGTAAATAACAGTAAATTTTATTTTGATATAGCTTGAATCATTATTAAGAGGGAAGGTGAAGAATAATTACCGTGAAATCAAGAAAAGATTTAAAGACAATGATCCCGAATTGAAGGGTAATGTTACAAGGTACGCAACTACATTCTATATAGATCTAAAACAAACCATCGACACGGAGATCGACAGTCATCGACATAATAAAACACTCAGATTTTAAAGTGGCGTTATGCAGTTGTATGGACTGGAAGGGCATACCCATTCTTCAGTTATAAAGATGCCACCTTTAACTTGATTTGTCAACTAGGAGTATATTTTGTGTTATAATTCCAGAGAAGCTTTAAGCAGAATATTGATGGTGATATTAAACCGACAACTCTCCCAATCTGTTATATCGCGACTATTAGAACGATTACATCTCAAGGAGAAGTCAGTTATCAGTTTTACAGAATTTCACTCAGCTTTCAGAGTGGATGAAGACAGGAATTATCCTAAATGGATGGATCCAGTCACCAGAAACGACAAAGTGAATATGTCCGCCTCACAAGTTCACACACAATTAAAAGAGAAAGCAAAACAAAGGTACAGACGAATATTGAATTAACATAACTCCGAGTAGTAAGCACTGTTTTACTCTCGTCAAGAAAAAAACCCTAAAAACTAGCATTTTGATCAATTGCTCAATATTGGCTGAAAAAGCATCTTTCTTATTCAGAATTCTAGAATGATGTTCTTCTTAAAAAGTTACTGAATGAGACTACTGTTTCTACTCATCAGTAGGTCGTTGAGATGATTTACAATGCCGATATTCCCGTTTTACCGTTTCAGGTTTATGGATCTGGCTGATATGATTCCGCAGATAAATCCAGGTGGATCTGGTCGAATCTTGAAACCAGAATTCAGACAAATGTTGAGTAAGATGATGTTTTATTTGGAAGATGAAGAATTTGATAAGCTCTGGAATAAGTAAGCTAGTTTGTGTGTAGTTTGATATTAATGACTGACAAACCTATGCAGTCTGTCAACGATGTCAATGAGTACTCTAAATCTCAAAGCCTAAATGAGAGTCTGCAACATTCGAATTATTCGGAGATGATACCTACACTAAAAAAGTGACTCAAAAAGTGTTTGTATAAGGTTATCCCGCATATAACCTCAATAGTGGCATATGAGAAAGTCATCACTGTATATTTATATATCTACACAAATTTAGGTAAAATTCTAACAATATATCCCATACTATAGATATGATAGAGATTGTGAAGGAGTTATAAAGGGTGAAAAGTTTCTTAAAGCACTGGGTATACAATGGAGAGGTATGTCAGCCGAAAGTGAGAAATGTCCTCTCTCACCGGTTGTAGAACAAGGTTTGTAATTAGCTATTCACGTTTTACTTCAGGTGTAATGCACATTCGGGATATAGAAAACACAAAAAAAAGCAACGTGGCTTGTAGAGTGTTTCTGAAAAAGATATGATGGGATTCTAACCATGGAAAAGTCGTGATATTACACGCTGTCGACTGAAGTTACCCACAGAACTGATTGATATTATGATTTAATATAACACGACACATTATCTAAATTAGTGGCAATGAGCATGCCTGTATTTCAACCGTGAAAACATATGACCTTGTAAATTTTGCCAAAATGAACTTCACAGTTGTATTTTTTGAACAGGAAATCCATCACCAGAATCTGAGAGAAGTAGCAGCCGAACACCAAAACGCAGAGAAGTAGAGAGAAGGCAACAGTTAGATATTGAGCGGTGGTTAAAAGATAAATTTAGAGAGGGATTCTTTAACATGAAAGAAAGCTTTGAAGTCAAAGATATTGACAAATCTGGCGTGGTATGTTCTTTATTATGTAGCTGATCACTAACTATGGTTGTGTCTAAATTATATAAACTCTTCTTTAATTGATAAACTGTAATACTTCTATTTTCTCATGAAAATTGGATCTGATTTTGTTTTATACCGTTTTCATTTCTAGGTATCCTACGATGATTTTCTAGAAGTTTTAGAAACACACGGTCTCAAGCTGGACAAAACTCTTCTCGGGGCATTCCTTTCGCGCTGCAGTGTAAAAGTTCAAGGCCGGGGAATACCCTATAGAGAATTCCTCCATAGATTCCAAGACAGATCCGAAGATGGAATGGTCCATAATATCTTATCTCAAACTAAGCACAGGTAAGCCTTTATACATATATTATAGTTGATTTCAGATGGATGCACAAGAAGGGTTGCTTCGTTTCGAAGTCAGACAATTCATTTGATCAACTGATTTACACTATCGCTATAGGTTTGTTTTCAGTGCCGCTCTAAAAGATCTGTTTTCTTTTATTTCAGATTTAACAAGCCAGGCAGTCCTAGTAATAATTCAACGTTAAGTGCTATAGAATCACAGTTAATGAACATGTTTCAACGAGATTTCCTGGCTCTTCTTGCTACGTTCAAGTAAGTTGTTGAATTGTCTTGTACCATCTACCTTTTACTGTTTTGTAACTGCTGGATTCAGCTAACCTGGTTTCCTTGTTTTATTGATTTCTGGATGTCCGATAACCAAGCTTATCGTTGGTTTGAGTTCATGAGAGCAGTGTTATTTGTATACATCTACCCTTTATGAGACCCACTACAGCCTTACATTCAATATGATCTCTATTAAAGGAATATTGACAAGTTGGGTCAGGACAGAATTAGCTTAGAGGAATTTCGAGCTGCGGTTGAAAGTCGTTTTAATCTGGAATTAACAGACGGGCAATTTGATTCTTTTATTGATCGTCTGCCATTGGATGAAGACGGCGACGTTATCTATGGTGAATTTATGAAACAATTTGATACCAAGTGAGTTTTGCTGTACCTTTCTTTCTTTTTATAAAATCAAAAACGATAATAGTAGTTACTTAGGACTTATATGCTTTATTTCTAATGACAAGTGACATTTACCCTTAGCAATGGAATGAATTTTCAGTATATTGGTATGCCCATTGTTTTCAGAGGAAAAGCGCAGAGTTTATTTACTGGAAAGAAGAAGGTAGATATTCCACTCCAGGAAGAATATCTCGAGGAAGCACCTAGCCATCGACATCCTAAAGAAATATTTAAAGTCATTAAAGATTTACTGAGTAGGAAATTCCAAGAAGTGGAGAAGGAGTTTTATGATCTTGACGACACCAATACTAGACGTATTACACAAGAGATGATGTATCAGCTTCTTAAAAGGTAAAGTTGCTCTTATGAGTGCCATGATTCTGCTAGATAATGCTTTTTTAGTATATTTTTTAACACACCTATAGGCAATTGACTCATTACGGACACGCCTGTCAAATAGATCGTTCTTCAACCCAGATATTAGACATTAGACATTAGTTCAAGAGAAAATATTAATTTGACCTCCATTGAAAAAGTACAAAACTAAATAGGTTCTTTCTTCGGTATATATTTTAAACACGTATACGTTATCTCTATTCTGTTTTTTTTTCTAGGTTTAATATAAAGCCTCACGTTTCTCGGGGTGAAATACGGGATTTGTGGAAGACGTTTATCACCAACTCCGACAGAACTCTTGACTATCATCAGTTTGTCCGCCATTTTGGATTCAGTATTAGATCTGCGGCCTATCCCAATGCTAAATATTGTCCTCCGCGACATGGCGACTCTGATTGTATGGTTAGATCCAGGAAACTGAATTCTACGAGAGATTTATTAGAAGATAATGTTCGATCCAAGGTAATTTTGCTTTTATTTTTTTCTCTCACTTTGCCATGCTTCTGGAAACCTTATAATACGGAGCAGTGTTCACTGAAGTAGGCGTACTATTTTTATACAATGAACACTGATGTTTTATAGTATAGACAATAGTTAATGTACTCTCTTTTTTTTGTTTTGGATGTCACAATGGTTTGAACGGATTCGAATTTTCAGAATTTTTTTTCCAGATTGAGCTTTTGTTTGACGATCTACGCCGAGAATTTCAGTCTATGGATGTATTTAACACTGGGTTTATAACAGTAGAGGAATTTAAAGATATTTTATTGGAACTAAATATACACTTGTCTGAAGTTGAACTAGATAATATTACTAGGAAGTTTAATACTAGAAATGATGGCAGGTAAGCAAGAGGCTGAAACCATGTTTTTTACTATGGACTATAAAAGAGTCCAGTTGAGTACTTCTCAACTATTCATATTGCACCATTCTAAAAGGCTAAGTATACCTGTATCTTGTTATTGGTCTAAATCAATTACTTTTCTTTTTGAAATAGGGTCTCTTATGTTGAATTCTTGAAACCATATGAATGGAAACAGCAAACATGGCGTCATGGTAACGATATGGCTACTGTTTTACAACAACCACTAGCAGAAGATGATGGAGCCATTAGTCTACATGGTATAACTAATAAGCTAAGAGAAAAGGTTGGTACCTTCAGTCACAACTTTTCATCGTCATTTTTTAATCTGGGAAAGACGGAGCTATTGTAGATTCATTTTAAACTAAATGTTTGTTCGACGGTAACACAATAACAAAATCATTACACATTTTTTTTTGTATATACCACTGTTATTCTTTACTTTACTACAAATTGTGCTGTCGAAATCATGAAATGACTTATTGGTTTCACATTTCCATTGGTTCAGTTTTTGTCTCCTACTGTATAAAACCGTCTTTCATTATTTTTCAGATGTCGGGAGATTGGAAGACGTTACGACGCGCATTCCGGAAGTTAGATCTGAATGGAAATGGATATCTATCCCTGCCTGAATTCAAATCTGTGTTAAAACTAGCGAATGTTATTCTAGACGAAGACGAAATATATCATGTAATGTCTGAATTTGACAAAGGAATGTCAGGCAAGATTTCCTATGATCAGTTTATACAAGAAACCTTGAGACCAAATACAAGACTGAGTACTGCTGGTACCAAATCTGTTATGTTATGAAGTATGCAGGTGAAGATTATTCTGAATAAGCTATCTGTGATTAATAACGAACTTGTGATATATATTGTGAGAAAATAATTACTCTACAGTACTCATTTACTAGTGGTATCCAAATCATCAGAGGTACCAGGAACACTCGAGTCCCAAATTTACGTATATCATAAGGAGATGGCTAAAATAATACCGAATTTATGAGGTTAATAAACTTAAAACCACTTGATGTATACAGTGGTGTAACCTATTTTCGTGGATATAAGGATTCAACACCAAATTTCGTCAAAGATTAAAAAACGAAAATTTTTTTTTATGTCTTAGATGTTTCCTCAGATATTCTACAAAATAATTAAAATTATTTCGATTTCTTTATGAATCCTTCACTTTGACCCATATTTCATGAGCAACCAACTCTGCAACGGCGGCAGAATGCGTCACCTATTTTCGTGTACAATGTTTGATCTATAAATAAGTCTAGAAAAACACGTTGTATGGATACCGGGTGGTATAATTAACTTCTCTTAGTATTTATCTTTAATATCAATTCATTATAACTAGTGACAATTCCTTCAAAGAACCACGATTAAAAAAAAAATAGTGACTGACAAAATAAGATACGTAGCGAGATTTATTGCTAAAAGTCACTGAAACAACATAAGAATATGGTCCACTTTGTGTTCCATAGAATTTTTCTGCTGACACAGAATCCGCTAGTTGATCACGTGACTTCATTCGTGGGAATATAATCTAGCAGACGACTCTTGGAACTCCGATTACAGCTTGGGATTATTAGGAATTTCGGCCGAAATTGTGACGTTTGGTAATAACTGAAATCCGCCCTTTTGTATTTGTCAAAGTATACATTAATAATTTTTACCTCGCTTGAAACTACTGGATTCATTCTACTAGCTGACATTGTAGAGAAAACCCATGTTTATCAAAACAAACTAATACGGAGGTCGCGCAAGGTCGCTCATGTAATCCACGAATAATAGGTTTCCACGAAATTAGGTTACTTGACTGTATTTCTTTGTTAAGGTGCCCTCACACCATAACGATCACCATTTGCACATGGTTACGAATACTGATGGTGGTCATGAGTTGAGTTGCGTTCTCATGAAGCTGGTGATCGCTGTGATGTGAGGCAATCTTTAGTAATGCTCTAAATATCATGTTAAGGAAATTCTATGAATCCATTGGGTAAACAAGATACGAGGATAATCGCTCTAGCAAGAATCTTGGTCAGATCACAGAGCTGTAATCTAATCTATAGAGGTTTGAGTAATTTCTCTGTTTTCTACAGCTTTGTGAATTTCAATAAGAAAATTTGAAATTAATATAATGTGTGTCTCCCTGTATTTGAAGTATGGCTACATATAATACTTATTTAACAGTAAAGGATGGTCTGTTCAGTAAATAACAGAAGAAATCGATATTACTCCGTTTCATTATATGAATTTTTCTGTCTAATATAATATGTCATATTTGTAAATGTTACATGCCTGCCTGTTTATATTGTATGTAATTACTCTTATATGATTGTAACATCCTGTGCTCGATAAATTGTTTATACTCTCGAACTATAAAAAATAACATCTATTATGTCTCTGACAAAAGACCTTACTCTGCCATACTTCTTTACGAATTTCATGTCCGCAAGTTATGAATTAAGATAAAATTTACCATTAACGGTTAGAACATGTGTATTTTTGTGCGTTATTTCCATTAACAGGATTTAGGATGGTTTTTGTTTTATCCGAATATTTATACTTGATGATATAAAAAATGGAAACCATCTAATAAGGAATAAGCCTTCATTGATAGTAATGATTTATTTTGTTACTAGTTTATAACAAAATACAAAAATCAAAATTAAACTAACTTATTAACAAACTTAAATCACATTTAAAAAACTTACAATATTCTATATAATGTAGAATGTACAATAATTGCACTCGATGATTCCCAAAATAATCTTTTGGTTGTCGAAGAAGCATTAAAGACGAATAATTTTATAGCATATATATAAATATAAACAAACAACCCTAGAGTATTAATTACATAACACAAGTCTTTGAAATAATTAAACATGTTCAGCTGATAACAGACGTGTAAAATGTCCAAAAGTATAAAATGGGGTAGGAATACCATGTAGATTGATAAACACTACATTTCACACATGCATAGATTGTCCATCTCATAAAATTCGTCTAGTATAACAGAATCAATAGCCTAACATAAATACACACATACTCACGTAAATTGCAGTTTACATTTTTTATATGTAATGATATGTTGAACATTTTCCTTCACAAGAGACTAAACCTTACCCAACATCACAACTCACACCTTTCATCGTTGAAATGCAACCATGTTGGAGATTATAGGATAAAACACTTAACATTTCGAAGTTTCGCAATAATTATCACCTCTCCACCGATACATCGAAATATATGAGTTATCACACTGTATGACTAATATACTATATTAATTATGATCATAAAAATCACACACATAGGTAGCAAAATTAAGATCTGGTTTAAGCTCA
>NW_008708100.1:64696-69923 GCF_000327385.1 Lottia gigantea | reverse complement strand
TGAAATGTAAAAAGACAGAAATCTATATTTTCTATCTCAAGGGAACTCTCGTTGACCATGTTCATGTCAAAATCCGAGATAAATGACGATGCAACGACTACTGTCAGGCTACGACATCTGCGAGAATCAGATCAATCGCTGGGCATAGTCGACCTGTGCGCATTGACAACTGGAAATACAAAGTTTGTTTTTGCCCATTATTTCACACCACTGTGTATCATACAATATCTGCGGAATTCTAGGTCATCGCAGTTTACAGTTGACTGAATTTAACGGATCTGATAAGATGCTGGGAATGGATAGTCGACCTAAACTAACTTTATCGGATTCAAAATCCACACACCATCAGTTAAAAGCTTTGCCTGTAAAACTTTAAGATGGTAATTTTGAGTAAAATGGTCCAACATATTACCTACCTTGAACAATCATCAACATCGGATATTTGTATATCACATAAACTCAATGATGTGCTGTTTCTTAACTGAAATACACAAATATTTCTAATGTTTTTTGTTTATATATATTATAAGGCAATATTACAGGTATTTCCATCTGAGCCATATTAATTAAATGTTGAATATAAGAAGACATACAAGAATACACTTTCCAGATTCTATTGGACATCATATTGAAAAATTTCTTTTTCTGAAATAAATGCTAACGATAAAATACACTGAGATCCAAACAGTATGGCGTATTGCCTTTAAGAAATACTATCATTATGTTCAGTGGTAATCAGTGGCGGCGCCAGTGAACCGGTGGTGGGTGGGGTGGGAGAGGTCATTTATCCCTCTAAAAAATTTTCTGTACCCCCAATTTTACCTCCAAGGCATTTATAGCAAAATATAAAATTTCACTTTTATACGTTTTTATACGCCCTCATGAAATGGGGGGCGTATATTGCCATCACCCATGTCCGTCGGTCCGTCCGTCCACAATTGCTCGTAAACATTCTACAAGATACAGATCTGGACGGATTTTGAAAAAAAATGAGTGTTTGTAATCACCCAAGGATGAATCCTATTGAAAATCAGAAGAATCGAAAAATATTCAGTATAAGTTATTGCCCTTGTTCTTGAAAATGCGTTAAATTTTTCGCTCGTAAGCACTCTAGAAGGGACAATTCTTGACGGATTTTGACGAAACTTGGTGTGAGTGTTCGTAATCAACAAAGGATGAACACTATTGAAAATCAGAAGAATCGAAAAATATTTAGTATGAGTTATTGCCCTTGTTCTTGAAAACGCGTTCAAATGTGAACGCTCTAGAAGGCACAATTCCTGACGGATTTTGACGAAACTTGTTGAAATGTTTATTATCACCCATGGAAAAACCCTATCGAAAATAAAAAAAATTGAAATACATGTATGTTTCATAAGAGTTATTGACCTCGTTTTTGAAGATTGAATTTTGCCTTCTATAGAGTTTTCACGAGCTAAAAATTGAACACGTTTTCAAGAACATGGGCAATAACTCATACTCAATATTATTCAGTATCGCCCTAAAGAGTTCAAAAGAAGTTTAGACTGAAGGTTGAATATTTCATACTGGTGATTGTTACTGTACTGCTAAATATTTTTATTCAAAATTAAAGCTGCTAGTGGGAGTATATTACCTTGTACATTCAATAATTTATATTTTTCAAGAATTTTCTTATGAGAGAACATTCTCAGATCGCTACATGGGAAACTGCTGCATCTTTAGTAGAACCTCGACGGTTGTCCCCCCATTAAGTCAGTCTGCCCCCTTTATACCAGTCTCGGAAGAGTGGCTTCGCCACTGGTGGTAATATAAGTCCTCCCAATAAATACAAAATAAAGAAACTTCAAGTTAGATCTTCTAAATATGTCAAGGAGTAGAAGCTGGTATAAAAGATTGTTAAGAGACAAAACTGAACGATCAATATCCCACACTATTACGTCTAGCAGTAGAGAACTGTTAAACCACTTTCTAAGGTTATGTTTACACGACATTTAAATTATCCATTTATTCCATCAAATCATTGAATTGGCTGTCACTAATTTGTCATTTTCTCAAATTAGAGAACTAGACGTCAATTTGATCGATGTTATTGATTCACAACAAAAAGTAGCAAATCTTCTATAAAGTTCTGGTTTTAGTACATTATTTTGTGACAGCCGGGGTTCTATAGAATAAGATAGAGAGTATAAAAGGAAGATCCAATAAGACAAAGAGTGAATGCATGGTGAAATATAATGAGTAAAGTCAGTCTGAAAAAAAAAATGATGTCCAGTTCAATAAAAAAGCCATGCCAAGAATAACAGAGATGTTGAGAGGCGTATTAATGTTTTAATATCCAATGTCCAGTGAAGTTATTCCGAGGTAAAGTGGAGTACATATAGGTCTACAGCGACTGCTTGGAGAATAATTTTCCAGGTGAGAATATATTATGAGTGTCGTTTCTACGAAATCTTACGAAATTCCCAGTTTCAAACTTCAAACCATTAAATGCCCCCCTCGGCAAGAATGTGGCCGCCACTCGCCCCCTCCACCTAATGTTAAATAGACACGCCACTGATTATGAATGTCAATTAGTGTCATGTAAACGTAATATATACATGATTCTACTGTTTGTTATAGAAACTGCCAGGGGAATGTATTTCTACTTACTGCAAAGATTGGTCTGCTGTAAATATCCCTGATATATCTTCGTAAAAAGGAACGTCGTCTGCTTAATTCAGAACGAGGTGGACGAAGACGACTAAAGGCACCACGAGCAAGAACGAGAACTCCCGCAGCTATCATGACTGGTCCGGCGTACCTTTCTCTTTCCTCATCCTTATAGTCCTCCAAATTCTGGAAACTCATGGAAGTTATTATTACACCCACAACCAGTAACATCATACCGGAAATGACGTAGCACATAGTATTTCCGAGAAGATATGAACAAGCATTGTTTGTGCGTGGATATAGTGCAGCGCCTTCTAGCGGCCGCCGCCACGAAATCACTGTCTGCATGATAAAAAACATCTGACCTGAAATGACATATAGGAAAGGACATCGTAGTTGAATAACAATATACATAATACTTTCCAGACAGGTCTGCTATCTGTCCCTGGCCTTGAAGAGATCGTAATCGTATTGTCTCAGATAATTTTTTTTGTAATAGGTGTCGAACATAGAATACATGAGTATAACGATGGGATATTTCTTGAACTTTGGACTCGCAGTGTGCTGTGACTTTCAGTAGAAATAAAGATATATTATAATTTTCCTATAGTTTAGGAAAAAACGTGTGTTGGTTTGATAAGTAAAAAAAGTGATTACCTTGAAAATAATCTACCTATCGAAATAACACACATTTCAAAAATGAAACATGATACAAGTCGATCTTATACTATTATCCATGTAAGACGAAATCTGCAAAATTCAATAAAACATTTGATTAGGTAATCCTAACATACCCAGAGTGGCTTATACACTTGGACCGCAAAGACCTAAGGATGAACATCTATAAACATAAGGATACATAATTTTCTTGAAAGACGCCATTCTATACCTTATTCTTATCCTGCTGGTCCATTTGCAATGATATTCAATTTCCTCATTATCCATCTCCAAAAAAGGATTCATGCATGAGAAATAGAGATCTTATTTTAGCACACTTTAGGACAGAATCTTAGTTTATATCACAATAAATGAATTTAAGAATATAAGTTATACACAATATTTTCACTCCCAATATCTAAGAAGAAAATGATAGAGCGAAGCACCACACTGAAATATTGTTCAATAGCCTGGCTCTGTAAAGAATAGAGAGAAATAAAATCCTACTTGACAAATCCGCCTAAGTCGTCATGTTGGTCAATCAAAAGAAATAATTGTTTTTCTATCCAATTGTCTTCAGATTCGTATCTAAATCGATCTGGCATTTTATTGTCGGAATAACAACATTCTCATTTGCTATTGCTATCTGATGTATAGTCATGAAATGCCCTGGGTTTACGATAATTTTGACAGGTCAAGACAAAGACCTAGGTTTCTTTCGAAGTCAATTTAATCTTGTCCTTAACCGCTACACTGACACTATTTATTCATTCTCTATTTTTCGAATAGAATACATGCTCGTAAATTAGAAATCTATATTATGACTAACTACTTCATATCCAAATAGATGGATGCAAGAAATAATTCATTGACACATTTATTGTTTTGGCGTCCGGGCATCCAATTCCGTCACACAAGAACAGAGACGCTGTGGCGAGTTCTGATCCAGATAAAAAATGAACATCCCTTTTTGAAATGCGTGCTATTTGGGAGTCTATATTCGTTTAAGCCTCGAATTTAATGATAAACTGGTTCCATTATCATGGCTTCACAAAGCCGATATTAGATTTGTCAGCTACTCCAGTTAATCCACTTTCATAACTAATTAATTTTATCCAATCCTTTTACCGATTTTCTACATAACCCACATTGTTTTTGACATCTTCCGGTTATCAAGGTTTTGCTGTGTAATTGAAGTGTTCGTTGCTTTCACCACATTCGAACAATACTCATTCTGCAAGTTCCTAATTTTTCATTATATTATTTTTTTGCCCTGATTTAGTCTTTGCTCCTCAGAAAAGAAGAAGATAGTCTTTAAACAAAACCTGGCTCATTGCTTTAAACTGTATAACACACACTTTGGAGGGCAAATTCTATCAGCATGTAATTTTTCACTTTCACAACTACTAAAAAACCAATTTTATTCAAATTTATTTAAAAGATGGTATCAAATATATACTAAACATATTGACCTTCTTGAACAGCCAAAAGAACAAATAATCTGGAATAATAGAAATATTTTGATAAATAAGAAAACAGTTTTTAACGCAGGAGTATCAACAACCCTTATATATGTAAAAGATCTAAACACAGAAACAAAATATCTCGCCTAAAACATTTAATTTGTTAAACGGTCTTAGAAAAGCATCAATGGAATTTACTCAAGGTCAAGTATGGAAGGCCATTCAAGACAAAAGTCTTCGTTTGTTATTAGTAACTGGAGCCGTCAATTTATGATTTTTCATTCGTTAATAGTTGCTGGGTCCGTTAATTTCTGATTTTTCATTCGTAACTTTCTCTGTCATTGCTTCGTTTCTCATGAACTTGTTGATTAGTAACTGTCTTCTTCTTCCATCTCTCGTGACATCGTTATTAATCACCGGTTTATGATTTATTGGAACATGCGTTATTAGTAGCTATCTCGGCCATTTCTGATTAG
>NW_008708100.1:42055-45611 GCF_000327385.1 Lottia gigantea | reverse complement strand
CTCACGAACTATTTTAACAAATTTCGACGCGTTTTAACAAAGTCAAGGGCAATAGCTCAAAAACCGTTCATCGAAAATGCGTCATGTTAGAACTTGTCCGAGATCTTATCAATTCCAATGATCACACCAAGTTTCATCAGAATCGGTTGGAAACTGTAGCTTCAATCCTGCTCACGAACTATTTTTAACAAAATTCTACACGTTTTAACAAAGTCAAGGGCAATAACTCAAAAACCGTTCATCGAAAATGCGTCAAGTTAGAACTTGTCCGAGATCTTATCAATTCCAATGATCACACCAAGTTTCATCAGAATCGGTTGAAAACTGTAGCGTCAATCCTGCTCACAAACCATTTTTAACAAATTTCAACACGTTTTAACAAAGTCAAGGGCAATAACTCAAAAACCGTTCATCGAAAATGCGTCAAGTTAGAACTTGTCCGAGATCTTATCAATTCCAATGATCACACCAAGTTTCATCAGAATAGGTTGAAAACTGTAGCTTCAATCCTGCTCACGAACTATTTTTAACAAATTTTGACGCGTTTTTACAAAGTCAAGGGCAATAACTCAAAAACCGTTCATCAAAAATGCGTCAAGTTAGAACTTGTCCGAGATCTTATCAATTCCAATGATCACACCAAGTTTCATCAGAATCGGTTGAAAATTGTAGCTTCAATCCTGCTCACGAACTATTTTTAACAAATTTCAACACTTTGTAATAAAGTAAAGGGCAATAACTCAAAAACTGTTCATCGAAAATGCGTCAAGTTAGAACTTGTCCGAGATCTTATCAATTCCAATGATAACACCAAGTTTCATCAGAATCGGTTGAAAACTGTAGCTTCAATCCTGCTCACAAACTATTTTTAACAAATTTTGACGCCTTTTTACAAAGTCAAGGGCAATAACTCAAAAACCGTTATCGAAAATGCGTCAAGTTAGAACTTCTTCGTGATCTTATCAATTCCAATGATCACCCCAAGTTTCATCAGAATCGGTTGAAAACTGTAGCTTCAATCCTGCTCACGAACTATTTTTAACAAATTTTTACGCGTTTTAACAAAGTCAAGGGCAATAACTCAAAAACCGTTCATCGAAAATGCGTCATGTTAGAACTTGTCCGAGATCTTATCAATTCCAATGATCACAACAAGTTTCTTCAGAATCGGTTGAAAAGTGTAGCTTCAATCCTGCTCACGAACTATTTTTAACAAATTTCGACGCGTTTTAACAAAGTCAAGGGCAATAGCTCAAAAACCGTTCATCGAAAATGCGTCATGTTAGAACTTGTCCGAGATCTTATCAATTCCAATGATCACACCAAGTTTCATCAGAATCGGTTGGAAACTGTAGCTTCAATCCTGCTCACGAACTATTTTTAACAAAATTCTACACGTTTTAACGAAGTCAAGGGCAATAACTCAAAAACCGTTCATCGAAAATGCGTCAAGTTAGAACTTGTCCGAGATCTTATCAATTCCAATGATCACACCAAGTTTCATCAGAATCGGTTGAAAACTGTAGCGTCAATCCTGCTCACAAACCATTTTTAACAAATTTCAACACGTTTTAACAAAGTCAAGGGCAATAACTCAAAAACCGTTCATCAGAAATGCGTCAAGTTAGAACTTGTCCGAGACCTTATCAATTCCAATGATCACACCAAGTTTCATCAGAATCGGTTGAAAACTGTAGCTTCAATCCTGCTCACGAACTATTTTTAACAAATTTCAACACGTTTTAACAGAGTCAAGGGCAATAACTCAAAGATAGCTTGCGTTGCAAGGTAACATACGCCCACTGTCAGCTGTCAGAAATAATAAAACAGTCTTTAGTGACTAAAGTACGATTTTCTCATATTGAAGAAATCATTCATGCTGAATAATTCCACAAAATTTTTTAAAATCAATATCAATAACCCAAATACAACAAACAATTAAATCACACAGCTCTAATCAAGGGCAAAAAACAACTTTTGACGCGTGTTTACAAAGTCAAGGGCAATGACTCAAAAAATGTTCATCAAAAGTATCTCTTGTTAGAACTTATCCGAGATCTTATCAATTCCAATGATCACACCAAGTTTCATCAGAATCGGTTGAAAACTGTAGCTTCTATTGTGCTCACAAACAAATTTTAACGCGTTTTTCGTAAGTTAATGGCATTAACTCAAAAACATTTCATCGAAAATGCGTCAAGTTAGAACTTGTCCGAGATCTTATCAATTTCAATGATCACACTAAGTTTCATCAGAATCGGTTGAAAACTGTAGCTTCAATCCTGCTCACGAACTATTTTTAACAAATTTTGACGCGTTTTTACAAAGTCAAGGGCAATAACTCAATAACCGTTCATTGAAAATGCGTCAAATTAGAACTTGTCCGAGATCTTATCAATTCCAATGATCACACCAAGTTTCATCAGAATCGGTTGAAAACTGTAGCGTCAATCCTGCTCACAAATTATTTTTAACAAATTTCAACACTTTTTAATAAAGTCAAGGGCAATAACTCAAAAACCGTTCATCGAAAATATGTCAAATTCGAACTTGACCGAGATGTTATCAATCTAAAGCATCACGCCAAGTTTTATCAAAATCAAGTAGTAGTCTCTATAGTGCTCACAAGAAATGTTGACGGACGGACCGACGGACAGGGGCGACGACAATATACGACCACATATTCATGTGGGCGTATAATAAAAATGATGGAATAAGACGCGTTTAAGAACATCGCTGGGAGCCGCGGTGGCTCAGTGAGTTAGATGCTTGCTTGCTAACCTGAATCCCCGGCATAGGTCGAAATAATATCTTTGGACTTTTCAACCCGGTTTCCCCCTGTCAGTGATACAGGTACGAGGGGCTGACATGGAAAAAGCGTCTAGTCGTTCGGATGCGACAATAAACAGAAGCCCCGTGTGCTGCAGTCTGTCTATGGTAAAGCAAGTGATACTCAACTGAAGAAACTCGACGTTCTACACATGAAAGCTATACGTATTGCCACCAGGGCAGCCGTAGGTACGAAGAATGAGGCGCTACTTCAGGAGGTGTATCAGTATTTGTACGAAAGCTGTCCAACGTATTCCAGCATCAGAAAATTTACTCGTGTCGGAAATAACCAGAAGAATCGGAGTATTTCTTACGGGCAAGCGGTCACTGATCTATTGAGAGAGCATCAGCTCGATCAAGTAACGATCCTTGAACGACGCCTATCGGCTATTCCGTTTTGGAAGGTTACCAACCCGACAGTCAACACCCAGCTGATCCAGAGTACCAACAAGCACGAGAACCCAGTGGGAGCAAGAGCTCGCGCTCTTGATCTCATTGATTCCGTGTACGCCGACCATTTGAAGATCTACACCAATGGTTCCAAGAGTAGTACCGCAACAGGTTACGGTTTGTGCATCCCAGCAAAGGGCATCCGCATTAGTAAAGGATCAACCAGAAATGGGCCAACATGTTACGGAACCTCGACACCGCAAGATACCAGATTGGTCCGAAGATACCAAACCAAACCAAACCATCCATCTGTAGACATCTGCAAAGTGGCAACCAG
>NW_008708100.1:38905-41732 GCF_000327385.1 Lottia gigantea | reverse complement strand
CAAGTTTCATTGCAGAAACATCAGAGAACATCCCTCCCCCTTTTGTTGAAATCTCCCCCCCCCCTCCCCTCTTTCCTCCCTCTTTTCTCACTTTCTTTTTTTTTCTTTTTTTTCAGGTCTTCTTGTTTTCCAACAGATAACAGATAATCTAACCAAACCAAACCAAACCAACGACTACCATTCGACTACCAATCAAGAAGAAATACCATGATCAGAACGGGTTTGGAAGAATGAAGGAGACCGAGTAACTCACGCCACACCATCCAGGGCCGAGTTTCACCGCCATGTCATTCGACCCGACCAGATCTAACGAAGAATCAACAACCAAACCAATAACACGAATCATCCAATTTGATCCAAATCCAACTACTACGAATACCAACAACTACCTAGTTTGCGATATCAGCATCCGCTGGAAGCGACCGTTAACTTGTCATCTACCTACCTACCATTTCGTGTGAGGTGGTGATGAGAGCACTGTTCTTGGTCACGGTTCGTATGTGTGCCCATGTGACATTACAAGCGGCTTAAAGATTTCATACTATTCTATCTACAACTGTTTGATAAAATTGGATCTAGTCAGTGGATCTTGGACGGAATATTACAGATTAATAGCTATGTCGATGATTGATGTAAGACTTGTCGTGTAAGTTAAATGAATTATTACTGTAAGTCGTCTTAAATAATAGTTGATGCTAACCAGCCAATGTCTGGCGATAGTATAAGCCGATTAACTCTTTCAAGTCCGATTACTCTAATCTGTCTTTACAGTTTCCGATGGTATGTCTGTAACTTTCCCTTTGTATATTGTAACTTAACACTCTGTCGTAATATCGAAAATTCTGTCTCAAAAATTGAAACGTTTATGTGTTATAGAAAGCTAACTTTGATACAAAATGATCTAAGATTAATCTTTTCGACCAAAAAGAAACGAAGTTAACAGTTATCCTTGATCCTTTATTGCGGGCGTTAAAGAATAGTGACAATAGTTGGAACTTTCCTTGCAATTGTAAGAGAATTTGCCGTCTGACGTGACAAATATTGCAATGAATATAAGAGGTTTTTTTTAAACGCCGCCCACATACAAATGTCGACCCTGTTCAAACGCCTGTTCAAATTTTTATAGACACAATTAGCTGTAGTTTTTGACATATCGAATTTGTCAATTATTGAATGAACAGTTTTTGAGTTCTTGTCCATGACTTAGTAAAAGCGCGTCCGATTTGCTTTATCGACTTGACAGAGGCAACAGTTTTATATGATCCTAATGAAAACTGATATTGATGAGATCTCGGCACAGTTTGCAATTATTGGATCAACATTTGTTGAGTTATTACCGTTGACTTTATAAAAACTTGTCAACTTGACTTTTGACTTGACTGAAAAAAAATTAGTGGTAGACACGATACAGTCTACAGTTTATTTTCCTGGTAGCCATTGCAGATGGGTAGGTTCTCAAGAGTGGTCACACTTACTTTAATTGCAGTTCTTATGTCTATGATTCCCTAAATGATTGTAGTTGTTGTGGAAAAAGTTTATTTCAATCTGATAGACGGGACCAGTAAATCTGAAAATGGGGGTGATCTAAAACAAATTTCAAAAGAAATCACTGAAGTTTGGATCGTTTAGCTATATCTCAGACATCATCATACTCGAATTCGGCCAAATTAGGCCCGTGGGTTTTTGGCCTAATTAGCGTAAATCCAAGATGGCCACCAAAGTGCATTTGCAATAAATATGTGAAAATGCCAATAACTTTAACACCATTTTAGACCTTATAGATATATTGAGGGCAGATAGGAAAGTGACCGGAGGTGTTTATGACGTCATACACGATTCGTTTACCATTTGTGACGTCATAACCATTACCTAAGATCTAGAATCATCGGCAAGACGTAAAAATGGGTAGTTGGTTCATTTTTGAATGGTTTATTTCATTTTATTTTAAGATTGCTGTTTAACATCTTCAATACATATTACTCTCTTTAAATTAGTTGAACGCCAGTGTTTTATATTTCGACGAATGATATATACAAAATATGAATACAATACTCATTGTTGAGGCGACTATTTCATTCTGAAAGAATTTGTCTGAAATTCCAAACGATAGTCAATGCTATCCCACTGTTTATAAATCCAACCATACAGTCTCTTCCTGTGTCGAAAGTAAGCTGGAGGTCATCAGTTGTTGACTTGTTATCGCTCTCATGACAACGTCTGTACACTGTCCGGATAAGTATATTCCGATTTCATATCCCGTGACATCTGCTGCATGTACCATCGTGTTGGCCTCCTCATAAATGAATGTGGTTAAGGTGGTAATGTCTTCAAGAGATGAGCAAGTGAGTGTGTAGCCGGGCTAGTTCAGGGGGGAAGCGAGCTCAGTTGTTATATAAAAAAAAACGATATTCTCAGTTGATAACTTTAATAATAAAACCCCAAAGATGGGGTTTTATATAAAGCTGTTGAAATATGGAAAACTATATCTGTCTATAACTAAACCTGTAAAGTTATTAGAAGACAATAACTGGTGATGAAAAAGAATAAAGAAGTAGATAATCAGTATTTCAAGGAGGTTGAAATATACTTCCTTCTTCTTTAAAGGCTTGGGTAAAAGTAAAGTTTCTGACTGGACAGGTGATGAAACTCACTAAAAACTCACCCAGTTGGCCAATGACAGAAGGTGACAAGGTCCAGTGAGATCAGTTGAGTTAAAGAGACTAAGAGAGGGCAATAATTAGTTAATAGTGTAAGGCCAGTTTAATGTAATTAGGTGTTTATAAAAACCAGTAGTGGTGTATTTAGAGAAAATGACAAATAAATAAAA
>NW_008708100.1:37400-38855 GCF_000327385.1 Lottia gigantea | reverse complement strand
ATCCTTTCTAGTGGTGGTTGACGATGTACTAACCCCAAGTTCGTGTTCCACTCTTCTGACTTCTATGACGAAGTCCTCGAAGCAGCGAGTGGCATCGTAATTGTGGATCTGAAGCCACTATAAAAACGTGTTCTAAGCATATCATTGCTAGACGATGGTGAAATCTCATCAGAATCTAAAGCCTTTTGTAGAAGATCTTCAAGTCTACAACTCCATTCAGCAACAGACTCTTTCTCTTTCTGTTTACATGCATAAAACTCTGCTAATATATCCTGAGTTTCCTCTACCTTGCCAAAAATGCCTTCTAGTTTGGTCACTAATCTATAGATAGATACAGAGTGTCCTAAACGAATTGCAACTCGGCCTGCAGGTCCCTTAAGTGAACTAAAGATTGCCTGTCTAATGGAATCATCTCTATGATTGGATCTCATTAACTCCTCTACCTCAAACTTCCAGATGTCGAAACTGACATGTGACTTCTGAGAAAAGAAGGATAGTCTAGGTAAATGCGGCAAAATCCTGACATCCTCTGATTTGGATTCAGTAGCTGAGGCTAACTTGAAAGTTGACTCTTCAGTACCCTTAGATTGCTGTGTTGCATAATCCAAGATCCAAGAATTTAATTCTTCTTTACTACCAGCTTTAGGTTTAATTCCCAAAAGTTCTGAAACTTCCTCTTCTCTGAAAGTAATACGTTCACCTTTTGAAGCCATTTTGAACAGTTATAACACAATACACAATATAAATTTCAAATGCCAGATGTAAACACAAATAATGTCAACAGTTTACATTAATTGTCCCAAAATAAACACAAATCACAAAAGCAAAACTACAAACCAAAATACGAATATCAAAATAAACTCCAAGTCCAAACTCAAACTCAAAATCAACTCAAACTCCAAATTAAATCCAACTCACAAAGTTGCAAAACCAAAATACACAACTTTGAAACACAAAACTCAAATCAAAACTCTGGTTGAAATAAAAATCAAACCAATGACAAATACAAAGACAAAAAAAAACAAACACAAGACAAGACAAACACAAGACAAAATACAAACACAAGACAAACACAAGACAAACTAAACCATTATAAATATGATCCAAGACTCAAAAACCAAATCAAATCAAAGTCCAAAAACCAAATACTCAAAAGAAAAGTATAAACAAACTATGAATTGAAATCCAAAATCCAAAACTTGAATCACAATACACAAATGAACAACAAACAAACTAACCCAAATAATTACAATTTTCTCTGAAATCCCTAAACAGTAAAAAAAAAATACAAATGTAGTTATATGCAGTGAATGCTTACTATGTATATGTATATGTGAATATGGTAGTAACAGTATCTGAAAAAAAAAAATTAATGAAGGGTAAGGGTAAGGGTAAGTTAACCCTGTTAACACAATCATACACTCTTACAAACTTCACACTTTACTTAAAATTATA
>NW_008708100.1:0-37350 GCF_000327385.1 Lottia gigantea | reverse complement strand
TATATTATATTATTATCATTCCTTCAGTTTTATTCCTATTATATATTATATTTTTATCATTTCTTCAGTTTTATTCTTATTATATATTATATTATTATCATTCCTTCAGTTTTATTCCTGTTAAATATTATATTATTATCATTCCTTCAGTTTTATTCCTATTATATATTATATGATTATCATTCCTTCAGTTTTATTCCTATTATATATTATATTATTACCATTCCTTCAGCTTTATTCATATTATATATTATATTATTATTATTCCTTCAGTTTTATTATTATATATTATATTATTATCATTTTTATTCCTATTATATATTATATTATTATCATCCTTTCAGTTTTATTCCTATTATATATTATATTATTATTATTCCTTCAGTTTTATTATTGTATATTATATTATTATCATTCTTTCAGTTATATTTTATATATTACATCATTATCATTCCTTCAGCTTTATTCCTATCATATATTATATTATTACCACCCCTTCAGTTTTATTATTATATATTATATCATTACCATTCCTTCAGTTTTATTATTATATAAAATATTATATTATTATCATTCCTTCAGTTTTATTCCTATTATATATTATATACTTACCATTCCTTCAGTTTTATTCCTATTATATATTATATTATCATCATTTCTTCAGTTTTATTATTATATATTATATTATTATCATTTCTTCCGTTTTATTCCTATTATATATTATATTATTATCATTCCTTCAGTTTTATTCCTATTATATATTATATTATTATCATTCCTTCAGTTTTATTATTATATATTATATTATTATCATTCCTTCAGTTTTATTCCTATTATATATTATATTATTATCATTCCTTCAGTTTTACTATTATATATTATAAAATTATCATTCCTTCAGTTTTATTATTATATATTATATTATAATCATTCCTTCAGTTTTATTTCTATTATATATTATATTATTATCATTCCTTCAGTTTTATTCCTATTATATATTATATACTTACCATTCCTTCAGTTTTATTCCTATTATATATTATATTATTATCATTTCTTCAGTTTTATTATTATATATTATATTATTATCATTTCTTCAGTTTTATTATTATATATTATATTATTATCATTTCTTCAGTTTTATTCCTACTATATATTATATTATTATCATTCCTTCAGTTTTATTATTATATATTATATTATTATCATTCCTTCAGTTTTATTCCTATTATATATTATATACTTACCATTCCTTCAGTTTTATTCCTATTATATATTATATTATTATCATTCCTTCAGTTTTATTCCTATTATATATTATATTATTATCATCCTTTCAGTTTTATTCCTATTATATATTATATTATTATCATTTCTTCAGTTTTATTATTATATATTATATTATTCTTAGCCTCTGATTAAACTGGAAGAATTGTCACGTGCTAAATCTTGCATGAATGTGTCGATCAGGTCTAGTTACCATTCCTTCAGTTTTATTCCTATTATATATTATATTATTATCATTCCTTCAGTTTTATTCCTATTATATATTATATTATTATCATTCCTTCAGTTTTATTCCTATTATATATTATATTATTATCATTTCTTCAGTTTTATTCCTATTATATATTATATTATTATCATACCTTCAGTTTTATTCCTATTATATATTATACTATTATCATCCTTTCAGTTTTATTCCTATTATATATTATATTATTATCATTCCTTCAGTTTTATTCCTATTATATATTATATTATTATCATTCCTTCAGTTTTATTCCTATTATATATTATATTATTATCATTCCTTCAGTTACATTTTATATATGATATTATTTCAAACTGAAGGAATGGTATTTATGATATAAAAATCTTAATTTAGAATAATCATATTGGTTGTTAGATTCTGTTAATTGCAAATCTTCTTCTCATTCTTAACGAGACTTATAGGATAGAAGGATAAAATGCATAATTTCTCCGAAGCGTAACAGGGCTCCAAGGGAGCGGAGCGCTTGAATCTGAGAGCTTTTCAGTATATAAGACAATCTCAAAATTTTCTTTTGTTTGAGATGACTTCTATAGGTTATAAAGGAAGCTAGGCCAAATTTTCTCTTCCTAATTATTCATGTCTTATCTCCCACTGTGGTTTATTATTCGAAATTCTCCCTCTTTTGGAATGGCTATAAGACTGATGATGTCATTTTTTTCTAAACAGCGCAGGGAACGTCGGCTAGCGATACTGCTGAAGTAAAGCATCAGTAGATGAGGAGGCCTTTTGCTGCATATATGAGTGGGCTTAGTGTTATTACCGTGCCCCACGGTCACAAAGATTAAAATTTTACAAAATCAAATCAAAATCAAATCTATATTTTTACCTTGCTTCAGGGGGATACAATCTAGACTAGTTCAGATATTTTTCTAAATTATTCTCAGATTTCATGTGTTTCACTTATAAAGCAGGTCTACCTTGGACAAGTCCTGTGTCTATCGGGTGGTATACTAAACTCTGGCGGTGGGACTGGGTGTTGAATTAAGACCATAAAGTGATAACATTGTATCATTGTGGTTAGTAGGCACCATCTTGAAAGTAGAGTACATTATTGTCAATGTCAGGAATTGAGAGGGTAAATAGAGTGAAATTAATAGAATGAAAGTGATAATAAAAACCTTGTGAGTTTGTGAATGGATGCACAGAAATAGCAATGCATGTATTCTCCTATTTTCAATACATAATGATCTTATACAAAAAGAGATTTAACTTAGTTGAACGATTTCAGATCGATGAATACGATAACAACTCAAGATTTCAGACAGTGAATACGATAACAACCTGAAAACTTTCAGATAGTGAATACGATAACAATCGGAAAACTTTCAGATAGTGAATGCGATAACAACCTGTACAATTTCAGATAGTGAATACGATAACAACTGTCATAGTCAGACATTAATATCAATATTGAGAATTTTCCTTTGTTATTAAATATTTCAGTACATCTGATTTCTACTTGTGAATTCAAAAAAGTATGTCTTATTGAGCTATTTGATATTAACATGAATACTATCAATACATTTACGGCTTCCAACTTCTAATTCACGTTCATTTCTAATAGTGAATCTAATATCGGAAACACTGAATACCAACAGAACTGGATGAGCCTTTCTACCTTATGGAAGCCGGCTGCGGCCATATCTACTCTCGACTTCTCACCCACGAGAAAGCGAGAAAAAAAGCGAGGAAAAAAGGCGAGAAAGAGAGGGTAAAAATAGATGAGGAAAAGGGCGAGGAAAAGGGCAAGAAAGCGAGAGTGAAAAAGGCGAGAAAGCGAGGAAAAAGGCGTTGGCGAGAAGTCGAGGGTAATATGACCGCAGCCGGCTTCCATAATATCTAGTAAACTGTAATCATATTTTCCCTCTCCTGTCCGTCTTACATGACAGTCATAAGGCTTGTGTTCTACCATTTCAAATTTAGGAATACTTTCAATTAAGCTTTAACCCAGTTTACTGGTCATAAAAATTTTCAATAAATTTGCTTTTGCTTCAACTAAAAAAATAAATGACTGTAACCAACAATATTTCAAAATATCTTCATAGGCCTATCTGTTTAGTCTGAATTCTCAAAAATCTTTGGAAGGACCTAAAGTATAGTGGGTATTGATTGATGGTATACTTGTTAAAAAAATTAACTCTTGTTTTATATACATATATTTGTAGATATGAGACCCCCCAAAAATTGATGGTTTACAACATTCAAATATGAGCTTTACGGTGCTAATGCTTATGTTAATGGGGTATTCGCTTTTTAAAACAACGTTTTCATTATCAAAAATCAAAAAAAGAAAATTATACCTTAAAAATGCTCGTTATAGGAATTGAGGAATTGCAAAAAAGGGAAACATTTAACTAGTCCTTGTCTTTGTTCTGGAACACTCTCAAAATTTTCTTCATGGACACTCTAAGGGGCAATTCTGATTTGCTGAAATTTAGTACATTTTTGTAAAGAAATTGAGATGACGTAATTTGACAGCCCATTCGAAAAATCAAGCACATGATAATAGTACTTTAGTAGAGAAATAGGCTACAATTGTGCCATATTAGATGTATGAACACTTCCTTTGTGATAACATTTTAATACATTTTTGTGAAACACCAAATTCTCATCTATCATGCTGTCTTTCAATGCGTTGTGCCATCAGTATATCAACTTTTGATTCTTCCGTTGTATTCAGTCATTGAGATGTTGCCTAATTAATTCTATAAAACTTTCTTTGGCATTATCTGTCAGTAGTCTATTAGTGCTTAATTCATTCACTGTCTTCAAGTCATCATTACATTCAGATACTAGCACTCTTTCATTCATCTAGTCCTTCTTTTAAAACTGTGAGACTTTGATGGAAATAAAGTTACGGTCTCTGGTGCGGCGTTAAAAGTAGAAGCCAATCACGTCCAAACAGTACTTCGTTTATTGGCTTATTTAAATTTTCTACGGTATCGAAAATATCGCAAAATATCCTGCACTGGAAACAGTGTCTCGTCTATTCCAACCTTAAGTCGTAAGGATGTTGCCCGGACAGCGATATCAATCTATAATCTTTGACATGTACTTGTTAAGTGTCTCTATCGTACTAAAAGAACAATTTAAGAAATATTCATGATTAATCCAACCAATGTTCAAAATGCTTTATTTGTTAGGTTGTTAATTCATTCATTCATTCTGATGAATTGGAGCGTTAATGCTACTAACATGGTATATGTATGTTATTGATTTTAATGTGTTATATAGAAGTATATTATAGACTATATATTCTGATTAGATATTTTGTCAAGGCTGTTACAGTACATGCAAACAATTATATTCATGTTTGTCATTCCAATCGCATCCATATCTGTTTCCTGTAATAGTTCTGTGAGTTTTTTTTTCACTCACAAAGACTGAACTGGCAACAAATTATTTGGAAGCTCCAAAGTGTGTTTTCAATTTAAAAGATTTATAACATGTTACATGTTTACTTTGTTTAATTTTTTTCTGTGTTTCTCCAACATATTTGTTATAACTTACAAGAAAATGAATAGCATCAGAAAAGACTTTCCATACCGATGAAAATTCCATATACCGGAAAACCACCTGAGGTATCTCACAGTTCATGAAGACCCTTTGAAATCCTAGACTTACTAGAAATGCATCCAGTAAAGTTTTAACTTTAAAAGGTAACATGACACTTATCACCTTACTTTGCGCGCAGGAACCGATTATGTAATTATTGTTATCACACATTTTGTTTTTTCTTTTCATATAGATATATCATTCTGTATTTCATCCCATAATGTCCAATAGTTATATAAATATATTATTCTATATTATACATCTGGAAACAGTTATTATGTATGCACAAGTAAAGTTACACCTTTTCTGTAACAGCTAATGTTAACCGTGTTACATCATTAGGTGTTACATCATGTATTCATTTTTTAACAAAAAGCTTTTATTCGCTGTCCTGTAAAATGGTGATATTTGTAATACTAAGTTTCAGGCAAGAATTCATCATCAAAACACCAAGGTAATATCATTTATTTCTGTTCGGTATAGCAATTCTGAGGCATGTCTATTTGGTTACCCTGGGCGATGTCACTCTTCAACGGACCGAAACGTTTCATTTCAAAGAAGATGTAAGGGGATTTGCTGTCTTGTTCGTGTTTTAAGACAATAATTACAAAAGAACTGAAGTCATTTCCAATTTTTTTTTCACGAACAAGTCTAACAGTTCCAATGTTTTGGATTTATCCAAACTGACAGTGTAAAATAATTTCCCAATACATTTGAATATTTCATTTGGATTGAGATGATTTTATGTTAGGAAAGAACGCTATCCACGATGCTTTCACGAATATACCACGGTCTAACTCGTATTACCCAGAACTTAAAATATTGTTAAATAGCAAAATAGGTCCAGGCGGCACCATCGTAATTTCCAACCCATGTATTTCGGAAGGGACAATAAATAGAGCTTATATGCCCTTCAGCCATCGTCCATTGGAAATCCAAAGGGAGTGGATATGTTGCTGTTCTGACAAATCCTCCCTCATTACACATTTTATCTTCAAGAAGACAGCCAAAGCGAATCTGACCTTAGAACATGACCTGGAAATTTAACTGAGTGTTAACAAGACGGATAGAAGCATTCGCTTCAGACAGAGAAAAGAATAACTCTTACAGAAATACAGAGATGGAAAGTGTTTGTAATCCGACATGATAAAACAACCAATTCATCATTAAATATTCCTATACCGACCTGAACTCAATCGATGCCAATAACTTGGACTACATGGCTCATTTTCCCGCCATTCCATTGATAGCCATTGGAGTCGACTGTCAACTATTCTCGTGCAGAACTTCTTCTGCTATCGCATGTAGCTGTCAATGATTGTCTTCTTCTGAAGATTTTTGTAGGATTTGTGGACACTTCTGTTTGTTTTCATCTCGCACCTACTTTCTAGCTGACATTCAAAGAGATTTAACATGGGCAGAAGATCTTTCGTGTCGACTGGTGCTAGTGAGTGATAATTTAGCAGGCAAACATATTATAAAACGTTGGAATAAATATCAAATTGTAAGTATTCTATAAGTGTAATAATTATTGGATTTGTTAAAAAGATAATCTTTATTTATTCTATAAAGGAGATTAACAGCACGTTTTTTCTCTGTTTGCGGGTAATCACAAGATTCGGCTGCAAAAAGGAAACAGTAATATTCTAATTTTGTGTAGAATTGGATATAAAATTGAGGCTTGATTTATTATAGCGTTTAAAACAGATTGACCCGAATTCGAGCAGTCTGAAAGATTTGAACAATAATTTCTTTGCTTGATATTGGATAAGATTTCCACTTTGTGCATGAAGAATCAATCAATATCAGTGTATTTTGTATGTATAGTGCAGATGATAAGTGTCTGTGACTATCAGGGTTATCAGGGTTAACGAATATTTGGCTTTCAAGCTGGAATCGCTTTGTGGGTTGATAACATATATTATGTGTTGACACAAATTGTAAATAAATGAATAAATAGGAAGATGGGTTTCAGATTTGTCAAGGGATTGTGCATAGACATGTAGGACATAACGTCTACTTCTATTTATATTATTTGCGGAAGAACTTTATATACCACATAATCATGCAGCTGATTGTTCTTTTATCCTACTTAAAGGCTTGCCCATAGAACTGATCGTGTAACTTAACTAGATAAATGAAATGTTTTTTTTACTTGAGTGCACAAAATGTTAAAAAAAAAACAGGGGAATGTTTTCTCTAAGAAATATATCAATGAACAAGATGGTGGCCTTCTTACACCATTGACATTACTTAGTTCAAGAGAGTTTCTCCTTAATTTAATTTGGTAGTCTTTGATCAATATTGATGAAGAACAATATAGTTAAAAGAGCCTGTGATATGCTCAAGGTTAAGCTGACAGCATATCAAATTATACCAGGAGGATGCAGTGCATAAACTGATAATAATGTCAGACTTTCTTGAAGCTTTACCAAAATATTTTCATGATTTTCAATCAATCTGATGTAGACACTGATACTTACTTAATACAAATGTTTTCAAAGTACACATTGCTCGTTTATAGTTAGAAATCAATATATTTGAGTTACCTATGGTAACTTGTGGTAGACTATACTTTTGTCATTTCCATACCAGATTTCATTCATGTGTAGCTGGAAGGTTTTCAGCTCTGTCAGTATATCTCAGGTTCTTTTATCTACTTAAACTTGTTGTTGAACATAACAGCTTTATATTCAAATCTAATTGTCTCAAATTTTGCTGCATGAATGAGATTACTTAATGCTGAGTTGATTACAAATTGGTATATTTGTAACATTAGCTTATTCATAGAATTATAGATATATAATTTTTATGAAAAGTTTTGAAGTTAGAATTTACATATATAAATTTCAAATATGCATGTATTTATTCAACCTTTTATTTGTATTAAATGAAATTTATTGATGATGATGTAATAATAAAACAAGTTTTATAGTTTACATGTATCATAATTATATATTATTTATTCATTAGAAATGATTGTGTATCAAGCTAGATATGAGGTAATTTTATTTATTTAGTCCGTTTATTAATATCCTAACTCTATGTCAATATAGAAACACTTTTATTCATTTACTAATATGGTAACCTAATATTTTCTTTACTTGGCAACATCAAGTATTCATGGGCATTTCATTACAAACATTTATTCAATTCTTTATTTTGGAATTTTTCAAATGCATGGTTCAGATTTATATGCTGGTAATAGGTGTCAGAATAAGAATATCTTGTTAAATATCATGTTGCTTCTATTAAATATAATTTAGTTTTTACTTCAAAAATTTCTTCTTTTTTGAGGCAAATTGTGATATAACTCATCTTATTGAAAACTTTCTACATAGCTCAATACATGAGATGAGACTAAGTAACAAAATATAATATGTATCAAGAAATAGAAGAAATAGAATTATTGAAAAATTTTAATAAGATTTCAAGGATGGATTGTATTAATCATATTTATTAATTATATGTTCCATATTTGAATCAGAAATCGCTAAGTAGTGTAATTTGAATATTGGGTTTCATGTTATGTATGGAAAATATAATCTCATCAGAGAAATTCGTATGTCTGTTGCATATATTTCTATTTTACTTTGAAAGAAAAGAGAATTTTATTCCGAGGGCAGTTGTTCTCTCAATTCAGTTTGGTTCTGACAATGGCAACAAGTAATAAAAAGTAACAGTTCAATTAACTGCATTAATGAATGATAAGAAAAGTTCATTATGTAATTGATAAGGATGACATTAGAAGCAAGTGAAAAAGGGTAAATGAATTTAATAATTTACAGAATATATTAAAAACAATGTTGAAAAGTCAGACCACAATTTCTTGCTGAACTGTTTACTTTCTGACTTGTTGGCTTAAAACTGTCTCTATGAAAACTGTTTCATGAGATTATTTAGAAAACTGTATCTATGAGATTATCTAGAAAACTGTTTCTATGAGATTATCTAGAAAACTGTTTCTATGAGATTATCTAGAAACTGTCCTATGAGATTATCTAGAAAACTGTTTCTATGAGTTTATCCAGAAAACTGTTCTATGAAATCTAGAAAACTGTTATGTTCTATGAAATTTAGAATACTGTTCTATGAAATCTAGAAAACTGTTTCTATGAGATTATCTAGAAAACTGTTTCTATGAGATTATCTAGAAACTGTCCTATGAGATTATCTAGAAAACTGTTTCTATGAGTTTATCCAGAAAACTGTTCTATGAAATCTAGAAAACTGTTATGTTCTATGAAATTTAGAATACTGTTCTATGAAATCTAGAAAACTGTTTGTATGAGATTATCTAGAAAATGGTTTCTATGCGATTATCTAGAAAATTGTAAATCAATGAGGTTGGATGGAGGTTCAAAATCACCCAGTCAAAGACACAGACTAATGTTGATAATTATTGAACCATAAGATTAGCAAGCACCTTTATTTGTGTCTCCTTGTATGTAGGTAGACGTTATATGAGATTTTTAGGGTAAAACAGAGAGATCAATACTATCATTATGTGTAAGTACAGGCCACGGTGTTTTTGTATGTAAATATGTAGGTCTACTTGGCTATATCATCATAACATTGCACACTCATTCAGATCAAAGGGTGTCAAAACTGTTCAAAAATGTAAAATTCAATCATGGCATAATAATACAGAAGAAATACAGGTTATGATACAGATGACCATGAAAGAAGCATTTAAAAATTATCAAATATTAACTATTGTATTTCCCTATCCATTGATAACAAAGCAACCTAATATTATAGTTATATTTTATTCCAATCAATTGGTGCAGATCTAATGGGAAAGAGGTTGGAAAATCTCAGACACTTAAATCATATAAATAATGGTTCTTCCTGATAATGACTTGGTTTCAGTAGGATTTTATAGTAAACTATAAGAGAGGCTAAATGAGATTTTATAGGGATGAATAATTCTCAATTAATGTGGCATATATAATAAATTTTTATGTCACATTGTACCTACTTTTCTGAAACACCAGGAATAATTGCTGTTTTAAGTTGACTCGTCAGCTAATAGACCTTTTTTTTAAAAAAATTGTTTGGATTAGATTTTTCCTAAAAATGAATTATTCATATCATGAAAATTGGCCATTTTGTTAAACAGTGTTTTTTATACGCCCACATGAATATGTGGTCGTATATTGTCGTCGCCCCTGTCTGTCGGTCCGTCCGTCAACATTTCTTGTGAGCACTATAGAGACTACAGTTTTTATCTGATTTTGATAAAACTTGGTGTGATGCTTTAGATTGATAAGATCTCGGTCAAGTTCGAATTTGACATATTTTCGATGAACGGTTTTGGAGATATTGCCCTTGACTTAGAACGCCTTGAAATTTGTTAAAAATAGTTCGTGAGCAGGATTGAAGCTACAGTTTTCAACTGATTCTGGTGAAACTTGGTGCGATCATTGGAATTGATAAGATCTCGGACAAGTTTTAACTTGACGCATTTTCGATGAACGGTTTTTGAGTTATTGCCCTTAACTTTGTTAAAACGCGTCAAAATTTGTTAAAAATAGTTCGTGAGCAGGATTGAAGCTACAGTTTTCATCCGATTCTGTTGAAACTTGGTGTGATCATTGGAATTCATAATATCTGGGACAAGTTCTAACTTGACGCATTTTCGATGAACGGTTTTTGAGTTATTGCCCTTGACTTTGTTAAAACATGTCGAAATTTGTTAAAAGTAGTTCACGAGCAGGATTGAAGCTACAGTTTTCGACCTATTCTGATGAAACTTGGTGTGATCATTGGAATTGATAAGATCTCAGACAAGTTCTAATTTGACGCATTTTCGATGAACGGTTTTTGAGTTATTGCCCTTGACTTTGTTAAAACGCGTCGAAATTTGTTAAAAATAGTTCGTGAGCAGGATTGAAGCTACAATTTTCAACCGATTCTGATGAAACTTGGTGTGATCATTGGAATTGATAAGATCTCGGTCAAGTTCTAACTTGACGCATTTTCGATGAACGGTTTTTGAGTTATTGCCCTTGACTTTGTTGAAATGCGTCGAAATTTGTTAAAAATAGTTTGTGAGCAGGATTGTCGCTACAGTTTTCAACTGATTCTAATGAAACTTGTTGTGATCATTGAAATTGATAAGATCTCGGACAAGTTCTAACTTGATGCATTTTTGATGAACAGTTTTCGAGTTATTGCCCTTGACTTTGTAAAAACGCGTCAAAATGTGTTCGTGAGCACAATAGAAGCTACAGTTTTCAACCGATTCTCATGAAACTTGGTGTGATCATTGGAATTGATAAGATCTCGGACAAGTTCTAACAAGAGATATTTTTGATGAACATTTTTTGAGTTATTGCCCTTGACTTTGTAAACACGAATCAAAAGTTGTTTTTTGCCCTTGATTAGAGCTGTGTGATTTAATTGTTTGTTGTATTTGGGTTATTGATATTGATTTTAAAAAATTTTGTGGAATTATTCAGCATAAATAATTTCTTCAATATGAGAAAATTCGTACTTTAGTCACTAAAGACTATTTTATTATTTCTGACAGCTGCCAGTGGGCGTATGTTACCTTGCAACGCAAGCTATCTTTTGAGTTATTGCCCTTGACTTTGTAAACACGAATCAAAAGTTGTTTTTTGCCCTTGATTAGAGCTGTGTGATTTAATTGTTTGTTGTATTTGGGTTATTGATATTGATTTTAAAAAATTTTGTGGAATTACTCAGCATAAATAATTTCTTCAATATGAGAAAATTCGTACCTTAGTCACTAAAGACTGTTTTATCATTTCTGACAGCTGCCAGTGGGCGTATGTTACCTTGCAACGCAAGCTATCTTTTTTTATCTGGTAGAAAGTTTTACATGGGTAATGAATATGTACAGTGGTGTAACCTATTTTCGTGGATATAAGGATTCAACATCGAATTTCGTCAAAGTTAAAAAAACGAAAAAAAAAATTTATGTCTTAGAAGTTTCCTGAGATATTCTACAAAATAATAGAAATCGGTTTATTTCGATTTTCTTAATGAATCCTTCACTTTGACCCATATTTCATGAGCAACAAACTCGGGAACGGCGGCAGAATGTGTCACCTATTTTCGTGTACAATGTTTTATCTATAAATAAGTCTAGAAAAACACGTTGTATGGATACCGGGTGGTATAATTAACTTCTCTTAGTATTTATCTTTAATATCAATTCATTATAACTAGTGACAATTCCTTCAAAGAAGCACGATTTGAAAAAAAAATAGTGACTGACAAAATAAGAAACGTAGCGTGATTTATTGCTAAAAGTCACTGAAACAACATAAGAATATGGTCCACTTTGTGTTCCATAGAAATTTTCTGCTGACACGGAATCCGCTAGTTGATCACGTGACTTCATTCGTTGGATTATATTCTAGCAGACGACACTTGGAATTCCGATTAACGCTCGGGATTATAATGAAATTCGGCTGATAAAAAATGGTGACGTTTGGTAATAAGTGAAATCCGCCATTTTGTATTTGTCAAAGTATACATTAATACATTTTACCTTGCTTGAAACTACTGGATTCATTCTACTAGCTGATATTATAGAGAAAACCCATGTTTATCAAAACAAACTAATGCGGAGGATGCGCAAGGTCGCTCATGTAAATTATTAATCCTTTCCGGAAATCCACGAATAATAGGTTTCCACGAAATTAGGTTACTCGACTGTATAAAAATGAAAGAAGTGTTAAAGGTTAGTCTCAAAGGAATATTTTTAAATTAGAATAAACTTTCTTAAATTTTTGGATTGTAAAAAATACCATATTTTTCTAAATCATCCTAACCAAATTTAAAGGCTACCAACTTGGTAACATGGGGTTTGGAGATGCAGCAAATCCAATGTAGCAAATTCATTGTATTGGAGAACATCAACATAAAAGTGTACTAAAAATAACCTGTAAACAATTCCTTAAAATTCAACTTTTATTCACATCAAATATTTATGGACAATAGGCAGACAATAAAAAATTTATAGAACAATGCTATTAACAAAAGAACCATAGGGGAATTGACATAGACACCCAGTTTCTTCTTCTTCAACTCAGTTTCCTCTTCTTGTTAAACCCAGTTTCTTCTTCTTCATCAATCCAGTTTCTTCTTCTTGAACAGATGACTTATTTAAATCCTCAAATTTGAGAACAAATGAAATGAATTGAATTTTACGTCCTACCTACCTGTCCCAACCAGTGACTAGATGCTGTTTCCATGTCAGACCTGCAAAAAGAAACTTTCAAGATAGTGAGAAAGTGTCTAACTCAATGAGTCACCTTTGCTCCCTGAGTTAAGATGGTTTATGTTTGTGAATCTAAGTGGAACATCATTAAATCTGTAATCTTATGAATATTCAAATATTTTAGAGGAAAAGTAGAATCGTTAATTTAATCTTTATTATATAATGATTGAAAGTCTTGACACACAACTACCGGCTCATCACAGAAACCTTTCATCCTGATAACTTGTCTCTAACATTCTTTCACTTCATTAAGGAATTACACCACATTCCAAGCAATAGCGCGACATCCTTGTAACTTGGTTTGAACAAGACAGTTGCTAGGAGACAATTTACAGATTTCAGAATTGAGGAATAATTGAAGTGATTTTTAGTATAAATCGTGGTTTCAATAAGAATGTTTTGTATGTATTTTGGGAGAAAATCAATGTTTATGCAATGTAATGTTTTGAAAGTGTGAAAGTAATTGGAAGTCTGGAAATATAATTGAAATGTAATTCATTCTCTCTACAATATTCCATAGACATACTTCTGTTTCTGGAACATTTCATCTAAATATATATCTAATACTACATGTCACTTTCATTGTAACTTCAGATATGAACTGATATAGGACTTTGCAAGCTTGTAGTTGTCCTCATGTGGATAAATCACAGTCCACATGAAAATTAACCACAGTCCACATGTAGATAAACCACAGTCTACATGTAGATAGACCACAGTCCACATGTTGATGAACCACAGTCCACATGTAGATAAACCACAGTCTACACGTAAATAAACGAAAGTCTACATGTTGATGAACCACAGTCTACATGTATATAAACCAAAGTCCACATGAAGATTAACCACAATTTACATGGGGACGAACCGCAGTCCACATATCAAAACTAGATTTATTTTTGTTCATGAGAAACATTGATTATCTTTTACAACAATTGATTGTCACATTACTGAATCAGTTGAAAAATGGCTTTTTATTGTCAAAATGATTGATGGTGTTTCAAGAAGTTTTTTAACATTCAAAGCTAATATTTGTGGCCATTATTGGTTACAAATCTGACATCATAGAATCCAAGCTATTCCACAATTTAGCTCCTTTCTATAAATTTCTATTGGTGGTTGAAAAGTTGAATTTGGTGTCAAATTTTAAATCTAATTCAAATATCTTAGAAAGAGTAGGTTGGAACTTGACACACATGTAGATGAAATGCTTTCTTGAGTGATTCTAAACTTTAAACCTCTAAAGACATGTGGGAGTTAAACACTTGTTAAGATTAATGTCGAAAATAGCACAGTTTTCTTCACTTGACTTTTGAAAGCCAATTTTCAGATCAAATACTGTACATGACTGTAAAATTGTCTGGCTTGAAATCTAATTGCTTTATAAAGGAATTTCTGTTTCATACTATTTTTATATTATAATGTCAAGTGATCTGCATTGTACATACTAAACTGACTTTAGTTTCTGAGTTATAAATTCTAAAGAGGATGGTCACTCCGTGTATAAGAAAATAAACCTCCAACCTGGTGAATTAAACCCAGAATCTGACGATTAAAGGTGCAAGCTTACCTCACCATCTGCTCGATCCATAGTACCCTAGTGAATGGTATAGCATTACTTATTAGTTATAGTGTTCTCAGAAACTAGTGTGAGGTCCAAATTGCAGCTCTTTAAAGGGAATGTAAAGAGGTTTTCAGAACTATTTATGTATCTGCAACACTGAAACACTTTGTAGTTCTTGCAATTACACAAACACTAAGCGTTTTATGACATAGCTCGTAAAGTCTCTTAAATAAAATTTTTGCAATATTGATGACATGAAGTAAATCATTTCAATAATTAGAGGAAATACAGACAAGTGATAGTAAATTGGAATGATGCAAATAGAAGCCATGGTCATGATACATAAAAATGCTAGAAAATACCTTTATCAAACCTTCAATAATTGATTACTATGATTAATAAGATATTTGTTGGAAAGACAAGTATAATGATATATACATTACTTTCATGCATATCAGCTTCACTGAATTATTAGTAAGTCAAGCATAAATATCTTACCTTCATAACACACATCAGAAACATTGTTTTGGTAGGAATATTATTTATATTATATTTAACTGACATAGATACTTGATGTGATATCTACTTATTTTGATGGTTTAGTTTATATCTATTCCATTGATTTCTATGAATTTATTACATGTGGAATGCTTGATTTACTACTGGCTGTAATTGTATTGACATTTCATCAACTAGAGCAGATCATTATTTCCAGTTGGAACCCAGGTTGTCAATAGGGTTATCTCTAAGAAGTTGAACATCTTGATATTGGAATGTAAAAGATAAGATTTCATATCCAGTAGTTTAGGAAAAATGTACAGCTTTGGTAAAGTTTTGTCAAAATTTTTGAAAACTACAGGAGCTACAGTAGGTCTATATTCAGTCTCTTCTGTTGTCAAGAAAGACTATTGCAAAGTGTTAAAGTTCTTTTGATTTAGGTATCATGACTGATAAGTTCTCATATATGAAATGAGTATGTTACAATTATTGAACATTTGTATGAAAATTGGGTTAAAAACTGTAGACTTGAGGATGACAATTGTAAATGGATGTACTGATGGACAATAAGTAGGTAACAATGGAAATACAGCAACATGGAGTGATTTTTGTCAGCGTATATAATTTAATCAACAAATGTTTTTAAAATTGAAAGTTACAGCTATGGTTGTAAGAATATTTAACATCTTTAAGAAGAATATGGCAATCAGAATTCAGAGACACTCAGTTTCTAAATGTTTTTGGAATTACTTCATGAGTCACAGACTAAACATTCTAATTTATGAAATATTTCTCCAGTATAAAAACCCATGAATTTTGATGAAATGATTCATTCAGTAATGAATAACTGCGAATGTTTCTGAAATTAATATTGATGACTGATTTATGAAACTAATCTTGCTATCAAAGAGGTTCAAGAAATGAATGTTTCTGAAATAACTTATCTAATCAAATAACAAGTTTTTATGTATTTGAAATTAATGTGGCTGCCAATATATTGCTATGAATGTTTCTAAAATTAATAGTTATTATGATATCAAATCATATTGAATTAAGGACTAATTATGATAGAGAACTATTTATAGTATGGTATTGAATATAAAGTCACTAGTAATTAGCAATATTCTTTTTAATAATGATATTATATATTGATTCCTGTACTAATAACTATTCTTATTATATTCAACTCATAATTAATACTGGACCTTGTTCTAAACACAGAATAACAAGACACGTTAATTTACTACTGGCACTCAACTTGCTGATTTACTTTATTCTTCTCATTTTTACATTTGATCTTGAATACCTGACATTATCAGAGCTTTTGAACTCTCGTTCACTTTTGAATAATAGCAAATTACATTCTGATAACTGGTTAGATGAAGAATTTAAATATTAAATCTAAATTGTAATCAAAAAGATATTATGGCTTACAGTGGTTTTGTAAAGTGTATATATTAAACAGACTTAAATATTTCTAAAAGTCGATTACAAGACAAGCACTTAGTAACCTTTCTGTTTGATAGTGTTGCCAATCTAGAAGTGGTAATTATTGCTGAATGTATAAGGGGAAAATTCGATCTATATGATGATGAACCATGTTACCTTCAAGAACTCTTTCTAATTTACACATTGATAGAATATTTATTAACCCCTTGAGCTGTAAGAGATTAGCTTGTCATTATAAATATTATTATTGGGTGTTTGTGGCAGGTGTAGTGGTATGGACTCTATATGGAAATATGCAGATAGATAGATGAATATACCATAAAAAGTTAAATAATATGCTTTGATTGATTGAATCAATAAAATAGCTTAAAACATAATTTTGACAATGGCAAATATATCCATGGAATAAAAAATATTTAATATTGTTTAAACATGGACAAGTTGTTGTTCTCAAAACAGTTGTGATTTGGTTTGAAAAGTGCAAATTAGTAGATCTATAATTCTTTATTTGAATGTATCTGTTTTGAAGAGAAGATAATGAGAACGAAGAAAAAGTGTTTTGATTCTTTATACTTGTTAGATTAGATTTTATCACCAGTGAAAGTTTTTCTGCTGTAAAAAGTTCTGCAATAGATCAGATCTTGCTAAATTTAGAACTATTCTTTTCTGAAGTTGAAAGGCAACCTTTAAAGGAAGGATTGATGTTTTCTTTTTTGAATCACATCCTGTTAACATTATTACAAGAATTAATTGATTTCAATTGAAGGCATTGAACTTATACACTTTCATCTGATATGATAGTGGAGCTTGAATCAGCCTGTATTTAGTATGAAATGTTCTTCAAGAACTGTGGTAAGTTAAAGATGCGAATTATTTGCCATGGGGTATGTGACAATCATTTGTGGAAGATTGAATAGTTAATAAAGTGGTCTGAAGTATTCACATTCTATAGATAAAATGTTTACCCTCTGCAGAAGATCCTGTCTCTCCTAGTTGAGTGTGACATTTCTTTCTAGATGAATGTAGTCACAGACTTGAGAAGAAACTGTCAAACTTAGAAACAGAATTTATTTAGTAAATGCCAAGGTGAAAAAGCTTTGTTTTGGCGAATTGAGACATTCAATTACTTAGTGGGTAAAGTGGGTAAAAATGCTAAATATTTAACAGTCTTTGTTGTTAATAATGCTGTTATGTTGTTAGCATTTTAAAGAGAAAGAATGAATATGTTTTCAATTTCCAAGAAACTGTTACCATCAATTAAAATGAGATAAAAATCAATGACAACCAGGTCTATTTTCTTGAGAGAATGATAACTTTGTTAAACTGAATTCCTTGTTCAGTGTATTTGACATACCATATTTTTGGATTTCTTCTCTTTTATAGATATCAAGTTTCATAAATAGGTTATGTGAATAATTAGCACTATTTCTTTATTACTTCTTTTCCTCGGGATGAAGAGAAATGTATCAATCTAAAAAGCAATCTTATTGAATGACTTCCTTGCATTCTACAAGTGTTCATATTCTCTTGATCTTTGAATATAAGAAGTAATCAAAGGATCTTGAAATTTTAAAACAAGCCAAACATAAAAGAGAAAGCTTCTTGAGAAAAAAACTAGGAACAAATAAAAAATTACTGACATGGTCTGCCCTGATTTTTCAGGTTATGTTTTTGCCATTTTGGATTTAGTTTGAAATATTCTACTCATTGAGAATATTTAAAAAACAGAAGAAGACAGCTTGCCAGGCAAGGTAATATTCACCCACTGGCAGCTTAGATTTTGAATAAAAATATTTGGCAGTACAGTAACAATCACCCGTATTAAATATTCAATCTTTCAGTCATACACTTCTTCTGAATTTTTTGGGGCGATACAAAATAATATAACAAAGTTCTCAAAATCAGACAAGTATTGTGCCTTTAGTGTTCACAAGATAAAAGTTCAACATGTTTTCAAAAACAAGGACAATAACTCATACTAAATATTTTGCGATTCTTCTGATTTTCCATAAGGTGCCTTCTAGAGTTTTTATGGGTTAAAAATTGAACCTGTTTTCATTAACAAGTGCAATAACTCATACTAAATATTTTTCAATTTTTTTTTATTTTTAGTTCCTCCTTAGGTGATTATAAGTTTCGTCAAAATTGCATTTTCAAGAACAAGGGAAATAACTAATACTAGATATTTTTCAATTCTTCTGATTTTCAATAGTGTTCATCCTTGAGTGATATCAAACACACACACACCAAGTTGAAAAAATTTTAAGGTGTTTTAAGAACAATGGTAATAACTCGTACGAAATGTTTTTTGATTTTTCTGATTTTCAATAGGGTTCATCCTTGGGTTATAACAAAGACTCGCACCAAACTTCGTCTATAGCTGACAAGAATTGTGCCTTATAGCGTGTTTACAAGCTAAAAATTGAACGCATTTTCAAGAAAAGGGCCAATAACTCATACTAAATATTTTTCTGTTTTTAATAAGGTTCATCCCAGGATGATTCAAACATTCACATCAAGTTTCGTCGAAATCAGTTAAGAATTGTGCCTTCTAGAGTGTTTTCCAGCAATTGTGAAATGGGTGGTCAGCAAATGGGTTCTGAGAAACCACACATCCAATTAAGTTTTTAAAAGTTTATTATAACATATAACAAAAACCCTGAAATATTCAAAGCAGAATATTATACAGTGAAAGATAGTAATAGAAAATACATAATATATACAATATAAAGGATTATACAAAAATAGCTCTGTCGTCTTAACCGTCTTATTATTGAAAGAATAATAAGAGTAACCTGCGGTGGTTCCAATTACTTAGAATGAATATATATATATTAAATGCCTAACATGTTAATGAAATATAAACAAAGGCTTACCCTAAAGAGGGGTTTTAAACACCAATAGGTATCAAGCAAAGGGCTTGAATACAAACTATTATATAGCCTAAAATGAAATGAGTTATGATGTAATATTTATATGTTGAAACAGTAAGAAAACTATGTATAACTTTGTACAATTGACCATAACTACCACAAGAGGAAATTACTAACTGGAATGCGCTAAAACTATAATGTACAGATAAAAACAAGAACTAGAAAGAAACTTACCAAAACTAGAGAAAATCCAGTGTTCACAAAACACAATATCCAAATGTGAAAAGAGACAAACAAAACTTCTGATACTAGCAAAGAGAAGGTCTTTACAATCCAGAAACTAATATAGTTGTGAAGGCAAAAAGATACAGAAAAGGCAGAAACCAAGGGGAGTCTGGGTAAACAAACCAGAAAACCATGGTAGAGACCAATGGAAAGAAAAAAAGAGTGAGTGAGTGAAGAAATGAACTCACTCAGATGAATAAGTATTAAGAGAGAGATAGAAAGAAGATAAGTGAACTGTGCTATAAAACATAAACAATAATTAAAACCTGGATAAACTTAAACAATAATATTTACACCTAAAATATAGCTCCATTACATATTCCCCCCCTTCTTCAAATGTTGTCCACAACATTTATCTTCATAAAAATTCTTCTGGAAATATAGATTTACACAACGTTGGTAACATCTCTAACACAATCCTTAGTCGCTCTGGTGCTAGTGTAGCAAAATCCACAGGCAATAGAGATCTTGCCAAATCTGCTAGCCTTTGAAATCTGGGAATCTGCTGTGTTAGGACATACTCACCACGTTGTATCCATTGGGGTGCTTGTCGTGTTCTCGATGGTCGCAGTTGATCTTCATCTTCAGGTCTGTTTTGTTCATCGTCGATAGTATCTGGTACTGGTTCTGGTGATGTATGTTGTACAACCTCAGCTGGTGGCTCTGCTGATGGTTCTTCTGTTGTTTCTGCTGGTGATTCCATCGGCGCTTCTTGTGGCTGAGAAATTTCATCTACTGCTGCCTCTGACACTTCATCTCTGGACTCAGCTTCTTGTTCAGATGACTCTGGCCTTACCTGTACATCGTTCTGAGCTGGTTGTACCTCGGGAACAAAGAAAACTTCATCTTCCATCGAGTCTTCAACAACATCTGTGGGGCTAGCTAAAGGTAAGAAATTTACCTGATCCACAATTATTACTGATTCGTCTTCGTCAGTTGAATCACTTGTATCGTCATCATCAGTCATGTCACTTACCACTTTGTTGGTTACCGGTACTCTAGTCTTACCTGATTGTTTTGGTAGTTCAGGAACTGTACCAATAGGAAGTAAGTGGTTCCTATGCAAAATTCTCTTTCGTCCAGTACCATCATTAGCTATCACTTCATATACGGGTATCTCTTCATTTGGTCTTCTTATCACTCTGTATGGCTTTTCTTCCCATTTATCTGCGATCTTGTGTCTGCCATCAAATGCTAACTTCTTCACCAGCACTAAATCTTCTGGCTCCAAGGTGTTATTTCTGGCTCTAAGGTTGTATTTGTAATTACCTGCTTGATTCTTCTTAGCCTTGGCGACTTCTTCAGATGCAGCGGTGTAGGCATACTCCAACTTCTCTCTGAGTTTATCCACGTAGGAGTTGTAGTTGGTGGCTTCTTCCTCTGTATTGACTAGTCCTAACACAACGTCAACAGCAAGTGTTGGTTTACGGCCAAACATCAACTCAAATGGTGAATAGTTGGTAGTGGCATGTTTCGTACTGTTGTATGCATGAACTAATGGCGCAACGTAAGTTTTCCAATCAGATTTCTGCTCAGGGTTGAGCGTCCCCAACATATTGAGCAGAGTCCGATTGAATCTCTCACATTGGCCATTTCCCTGCGGATGGTAAGGTGTAGTACGGGATTTCTTCATACCAGTGAGCCTGCAAAGTTCCTTAATGAGCTTTCCTTCGAACTGAGCACCTTGATCACTATGGATCCTTTTCGTAATACCATAGTGAACAATGAAGGAATCAAAAAGACACTTAGCAGTCACACTAGCAGAAGTATTCCAGACAGGGAACGCCTGTGCAAAGCGAGTGAAGTGGTCAGTTATAACAAGGATATTGCTATAACCATCCTTACACTCCTCTACACAAACATAGTCCATACATACTAGTTCCATTGGTTGATTTGAGGTTATACTGACCAGTGGACATGTCGATGGTAAAGTTTTCCTGTGAATGCATCTGTCACACTTCTTGATGTAGTCATCGATGTCGCTAACCATTCTGGGCCAAAAGAATCTTTCTTTTGCCAAACTCACAGTTCGTTCCCTTCCTGGGTGACCAACAGCGTCGTGAATTCCATTTAGAGCTTGCTTCCTGTAGCTAGATGGCAAAACTAAACGAAATTCTTCTCCATCACCAGTTATCGTGCACCTGAATAAGGTTCCCGATCTAAGGACGAAGTGTCCATATTCCCGATTCAAAGCTGCTTCCTCTTGTGATGAAGCTCGTGGATGTGGTTTCCTGTTTTTCTCTAGATTAATAATAACATGTTTCAATAAGGAATCGTTGAGTTGTTTATTACGCCAGTCTGTGTGCTTTACCAGTGATGTTGGAGTTGGTGGTGAACTGTCTGTTAGAAGTTGCTGGGACATACTTACCGTCTGCAGATAACCATCATCTAGTTCGATGTTCTTAATCGCTTGTACCAAGTCATCAGTCACTTCAGTAAATTTCTGTCTGCTAAGAGCATCTGCATCCAAATTTTTCCTGTCTGCCCGGTACTTTATCGAAAACGTGTATCCTGTTAAAGCTGCCAACCAACGATGTCCTGTGGCGTCAAGTTTAGCTGTGGTAAGAATGTACGTAAGTGGATTGTTGTCAGTGTAAACTGTGAACTGGTTGTTGTACAAATATTGGTGAAATTTCTCTGCAACAGCCCATTTAAGAGCCAGGAACTCCAATTTGTGAGCAATATTCTTTTCAGACTTGGTCAATGATCTGCTTGCGTAGGCGATAACTCTTTCCTTTCCTTCTATTTCCTGGTATAAAACGGCACCTAGTCCAGCTCCACTAGCATCCGTATGTAGAACAATAATTAAAACCTGGATAAACTTAAACAATAATATTTACACCTAAAATATAGCTCTATTACAATTGTGGATGGTCAGACGGACAAAAAGTAAATGGTTTTAAATCACATTAAACTGTTATTACTTAGTTTATAGCTGTCTATTCCTAATCAATGTGAAAGGGACAAAATTTGGCTATCTTTTTCAGCATTTTTGTGCAATGTCCTCTTTAAAGGAATCAGATTGATAATTACATCTTTTATCTACCAGTAACAGAAAATTTATAGATGGAAAATCGGTCTGTTATGTAGAAAATGGATTAGAGGCTCTTGATAAATGATTATGTTAGATTTTACACCTAAGCATGCAATTCGATATTCATCAATCTATTTTGTCATGAAATAAAAATACTCCAATGAGCTGACTAGACAAACACACAAATATGTTCTCAGTATGGCTGGAAATGCTCTGAAACCAAATATTATTAATGCAAAAAGGTTTAAATTCTTTATATTATTTAGCACTGGGGAACTACCAACATTTATGACATGTCAGAGGTTTGCAAACAAGATGGTGGATTGGTCACATAAGACCATGTCAAGATTAGATTCTTCAATTCTGATATTTTGACAGTCCACATAGATACCACTGGGTCTTGAAAAATAAAAAAAAATGCAAAAATTAATGTGCATTTAAGGTTCTCCTGCACTTAAAAACTTTAGAAAGAACCATTAATAATCTAATGAGTAGTCAGAGGTGCTTTTCCTCTGACATATAAGAAATTTAAAACTAAAAATGGTGTTATTATATTTCCTTACTTTAAAACCATTATCAGTTATTGATTCCTGTGAAATGCCACATGGAATAAAATATTAATATTATTATTATGAATAGGAATTTTCTTATAAAAAGAGAGGCCATTATTGACAGTGTAATACTGGCAGTGAATCGGAAAGAGAGTAGTAGAGTGTAAAAAGTGAACACAGTATTCATTCTCATCTGATACAATATATTCTATCTATGTTATTCTCCAGGGTCAAGCCATACAGGTCTATGCAGTAAAGATCATATCAATAATTTTTGGAATAGAGAGACTATGCAATCACAAATTATTTACATGTCAATTTACCAGTCTCTCTTCAAACTAAAGGTTTATATGTTGTCTCTGATTCTATTGAGATTTCATCTGAAAAAGGAAACCGTTAAAGAAAATATTGTATTTTTTTGGTCTAAAATGTACCAAAACAAAAATAAAATTGCTTGTGTTTGAAAGAAAAGCAACATTGTGATTGTGTACAATGGCTACTATGAAGATAATTGATAATGATAAATAACCCCAGGGAGTTTTAAAATACCATCTTTCTACTGGTACAAACCTACAGTCTGTATCTTTACTAATGAATAGTTTTATTGACTTTATTGTAAGATTGTTCTTACAGATAATTGTTAAAGAAAAGTCATGTCCTTGAGGATTTGTTATAGTTTCTGATAATACCGGCTATAGGCCTGTTGTAGGATGTACTTTAAATTTTTGCAAAAAAAAATTCACAAAATTTACTCTGGTCTGTTCTTTGTACATATCAATAAAAAACAAATGTGAAATTCAGTGTTCTGGCTTAACTGCAGTTTGATGAATCAATCTGCGCAAGATCTTCAGGAACCATCATTTCAAATGATTTGTCATTAGTCTAGTTGTTAAAATATCTTAATTGAAAGATAAATGGTAACATAACATTTTATAATGATGCAGCTACAGTAATGGTTTCTCAAATAGCTGTAGGTGTTCTGAGCAAAATAATTTAATTGTTAGTATGAACTATTTATAATTTGCTTTCTTTTTATCTTCAGATGGTTATATTTTCAGACTTCTAATACTTTCAGACATAGGTTATATAAACTAAAAAACCTATTCTTTCATGTGCTGAAATGTCATTCTCAGTTACAGTCTAATTAATATAGCTTGCCAGGCAAGGAAACATACACCCACTGGCAGCTTTGAGAAATGATAAAACTGTCTTTAGTGACCAAAGTATGAATTTTCTCATATTAAAGAAATTGTATTAGTTTGAATTGAATTATATATATATATGCCAGTTATTTATGCTGAGAAAGTCAATATCAATAACCCAAATACATCAAATTATCGCATCAATATACATGATCACACCCTGTTTCATTAAAATCAATTGAAAACTGTAGTCTCTTATGTGTTCACTAACAAAATAATTTTGACGTGTTTTTCCTAAGTCAAAGGCAATAACTCAAAGACCGTTCATCGAAATATCATTAATTTTGAACTTGTCCAAGATCTCATCAATATTGTTAAAAACTGTAGTCTCTATTGTGTTCACAACAAATTTTTACACGTTTTTCATAAGTCAAAACTAAAAGACCGTTCATCAAAAGATTGTCAAATTTGAACTTGTCCAAGATCTCATCAATATAAATGATCACAAAAATTTTCATTAAAATCAGTTGAAAACTGTAGTCTCTATTGTGTTCACAAGAAATGTTGACAGACTTTTTTTTATTAGCTTTTATTTTTAATATAGCCTCTTCAGTTCAGGTCCAATGACAGCCATCTTGAATTTTCGTCAAATTAACCTTTTGATCTAATCTGATAAATCCCCGCATCACAAAATGCTAGCTCTGGAGAGATGCCATCAAGTTTAAGAGGACTGTAGTTAGACCCTAAATGAAGTGGTTATATTTAAAATACAAGCTAATAAAAAACAGAATGAAAGTTTGGTCTAGTTTTAATTAGACTGATTTCAGTTGGTCTCTGTGATCAAGTATTACGATATGAAAGGCCTTAATGGATGTAAATTCTCTTGTGATGCAGATAATCTCTTTGCTACAGTATTCACTGATCAGATTTTAATCTCAACTGCCAATAAATCTCATCTATCATCAATAACTAGATCTGACAAAGCTGACCATAAGATAATTAGGTCAACTATTTGACATGATTGTGAACATCTAAGTATTGATATCAAAGGAATATCATCTCTTACTAACTGATCAGCTCTTATGTGCTGATGATAAGGGTTTTCTTGTATCCAAACATAACACATAACTATGGTAGCTCAGTGGGATCAGAAGTTATCAAGGATAAAGCTTTCTACTTTCTGTCTTGTCAGTAATGTAGATCAGAATACTGACATGGCTTCGGTTGCCTAATGTTACAAATTATAAGAAGGATTTTCTTGTGTCAAAAAATGAGCCAATATTGATTGTGTCCAATATTCCAACATGATCCAAATGTCAGTGTAAATTAGCGGGGGCTGACAAAGAGAAAGGTCTTGTACAGAATTAGATCATGAGACAGAAAGGGTGACTCTTTAAATGGATAGTATTGCTTCTTTGGAAAGCAAGTAAAATATATATTGATATTAGTTCTCTGCGATCCTGGAGCTAGCTCTGATGACAGCAAAACTGGTAAAATCATCAGTCAGCTAAATACAGTGAAAACAAATAATGAATATCAATTCATTGATCCATGTTTGATAATTACTAGCTTATGCAACCTAAACTTGTTTTTGTAAGAATAAGTGTCAAAACAACACAATAGCAATATTATCGTTTAGTCATAATTGAGATTGGTATCAGCTGTTTATTGATTGGCTGATTATCAAACTACAAGATTTCATTGGTCAGTTAACTAGGGTACTGAGTTGATTGACAGACTGATCAGATTGTAGCTAATTGTAAACGATGGAATTTGAACCATAGAAATAAGTCGTTCAAGTGCCCTTATATTTTCTTTAACATTTTATCTATTTTCTCAGCTGGATTATTATTATAAAAGAATATGATATTACTAATTGTTAAGAAATGCCAATATGTAGTTTTTGAATAACTGATAATATTAATTTGGTATCAACCGATTTTGATGAAACTTGAAATGGATGTTATTGGACCTAAATCGAAAGGTTTAAGATTTAAATTTAAGGCTTTTTCAAAATTTAGGCCTCTTACGTCAGTTTTGAGTTATCGCCCTTTAACCTCTATACAGTAAATGCTTCTATCAACATCATTTGCTTGTAAACGCTCTAAAAACTAGAGGCACATTCACCATTTTCGAGGGTCTCAGAAATGGAAATTGTTAAGCTAAGCTAATCGGTAATGGAATTCACAGTTTAACATATCTGATTTGCCATTCGTTTGACCAATCATCATACCTTAGTCTCAGAAAGGGGAAACTTTTTAACTAAGCTAATCCATAAAAAGAATTTTAGCCTTCAAATACATGTTTGTCCAGAATTATCCCTGTTTGAAAGTTAAAATGATGACTCATCATTTCGTGAGACTCTGTGATATACATGTATAGAAAAGACATACATTGAAATAGAAAGTAAAATTCATAGACCGAGATATTTTTGAAGGATTTATGTGATTTTTGTGCATTTCTAGTACATCTGAAGACTATATACATATATTCTAGACCTTAGTCAAACCCTCAAAAGGCAAAGCATGGCCTTTAACTCGAATTTTGAGCCTTATTAACCATGTGTAACCATTATTGTCCATGTTTGGAAGTTTAAAAGACAAAGCACTCTTCAAAGATTTTCCATTTTGAAGATCAGTTAATGACGTCACATATATAAGTAAACCAAATCATCCTGTCCCACCTCATCTACACACATCTGTGATGAAAGATGTGTGGGTGTCATATTTGACTATATCAATAAGACAATCAACTTTCGGATACCTAGAGAGACGAAATAAGACCTTTAACATATAGTCAAGGCCCAAATAAAACCCCTGAAAATGACCTATTTGACTGACCATCACTACTACATTCATCTTCAGTTAAATTAAGTTAAATGTTAATATGGAACAGAAATCCCATTATAGCCCAAATGATTGGGTGTGGTTTTCAAGTCCAGGCCAAGCTCTGTTACACATATTGATAAATCAATGTTCTTATATTTCTGTAGAAATTGATCTCTTGTCACATGATGGTTGGTTCTGAGTGCTTTTCATCAGTAAAACAGTAATGATTACAACACTTCAGGTGGTTATAAGCTGATGAGGGACATTATATCATTGATAATGAATGACAGTATCAAAGGGTATGTAAACCCTACAAAATATATTTTCAACATTGTTTGTGAAAGATTTATAAGTTTACAATCAATCTTCATAACAAAATCTTAGGTTGGCACGTGAAAGTCTTGTGACCTTAAACGAGATGTCATTCCTCTTTATTTCAGGGAATCCAGGAAAGATCAATGCCAATATCTAGCTAGTAGACAGGATTCTTATTAAAAGGTTGTTTCTTTTAAAATGAGGTTAAGGTCAAGAGTCCAAGCTTACCACTCACTGCCACTGTCCTTGTCGAAAGCAAATTTTTCAGCCATTATTCATCAGAGATTAAGAGCTTTTCTTCTTAGATTTAAACCCTTAAACAGACTTCAGATTATTTTGTGATTAAGTATGGATTCAAAAATACATTTCGATTTTCAGTGCACAATATAAGTGAAAACATTGAAAATATAGAATATAAAGAACAATAAGCTCTATGCAAACTCAGTGTCATCACAATCTGCCATTTTGATCAGGTGTTGGTAAATTGCTATTTGTATAGTGTATTACCATTATATGGATGAGCTAAGATGAAAAGTTTCATCATGAAAGAAGATTCTTGAATTGAAGGCCTCAATAAATATGACATGTTTGTATTGATTCAGTAGAACACTTATCATATAATAAACTCTTCATCTACTGATACTAATTTAGGTAATATTGATCATTGGTGTACATACTGTTTTTTAGACTGCATTATATTTTGTCCTGAAAATTAAAAGCATTCAAGAATCATTGACTATGACAATGATAATGATCAATATATTTTTATTCATATTGGAAATTGGTTTGATTTACAGATAAATGCTAAGATTTATGACACTTAAATAGTGTGAAAATGAAGGAATTTAAAGTGTTAAATGTCAACAGGGCTATAATGGTATATCTTTATAATATTTAATCGAATCAGATAGAAAAAAAACATAAAGTATTGCCTCTATTAACTGGTGATACTACAGTAAAAGGAAATGGGAAAATTTCCCTTGAGGGAATCTGTCATTATCAACAGAAACAGTATGGTGTCAGTATCAAATACTTAAATATGGTTGGATGGTTGTGCCATTGAACAAGAGACTATCTCTTAAAGGGATTGTAAAGAAGTTTTCTAAATTTTTTATATGTAACTTGGACTGTGAAAGCACAAATCCAATTTTAGTCAGACAAGTTTGGTTATTGCAACTTTACTAAATCAATAACTTAAGTCAATGATGTCACTATTACAAAAGCTGATAAAACTGTAAGGCCCCTTTGTGTTAGTGAAGTCGTATAACACGTAGTTTGAGTGGAATTACAAGAACCACAGATATCTGATGGAAAATAGGAATGTTGCAATTTGATGCTTAAAGTGTCCCAGATACACATAAAAAGTTTACAGAAACTCTTTACAATACCTTTAATAAGAATGTCACCGAATTTAAGGATTACAAGCCATATTGTGGTTAGTGTCTTCACAAGCTTTGGCAGAATGATAAAGTGAATAGTATTCACGAGATTTTTGCATATATGCTCTTATACTGTGATTTCTCCACTGTACACTGTATGTATGAACACAAATTCACCAATCACCATGCACCATTCACCATGTATTCTCAAGAGTCTTATGGTTAATGGTAAAAAGTGGTATCAACTGTTACAAAGATATTATAACATCCAGAAAGGTACTGGTTTCAATATGTGATGTTGCAAATTAATAAGAAGAAAACAAGAAGTATTGAATATTTATTGATAATACACTCTACATACAGTCTTCATATTACATGCACATGATAATCTTTTCTGAAACATGATTTCATTGGCAGATGGTAATACCCACCCACCGTTCTTACAATATATTTAATAGAGAGATTATATTATGTCCTATCTCTAATCTTAAATAAATCTCCCCCATTTAATGATTATATTGAATAATAGGATTATGATATCTGAAGCCATTAAAAATCAAATCAGTGGGCTGCTTTATGAATATTTAATAACTATTTGACAAATATGATATTTATGTATGCCTTGATCGTGTTTTTATTAAATTAATATATTTTTTAATACAGAATTTTATGATGTAATCTCAAAATTTTTTGAAAGGTTGATAAGATACAGATTCCAGAGAAGCATATATATCTGAATATACTTGAATATATTAAAAGTGCAGTTCTATATACTTAAGTTTTTGAGGCAACTCATTCATTTTCTTTCTTTCCATATTAACTACACAATTACCATATATTTAGAATAGTTGAAATGAAAGCTGTTATTTTCTACTACCTGCATCAGTGCAATAAAAACAATTTACAAAAGTTATGGTAATACATGTAAATTTAATCATAGGTTTCATAAATACATACCAGCATATTTGAATATAAGATAAATTGTCATATCTGATATGAAACTCTGGGGATCTTGTCTCTAGTTGAGGTAATTTTCACAAAGTAACGAAGGTTCTACCATCATACAAGTACATTATATAACATGATAAAGAAAACTTGAGATCTGCAGATAGACATAGATAAAACCCTCATAGAAGACCAGCATAAATAGAGATCACACGAGTGCGTAATCAAGGCTGTATTGCTATGGCAGCAAACGAGGCAAGTTCCTCACTTTCAAAGAGATAACTTTAACATGAGGGTTTTTTTTTTTCAATGAAGACTTGTAGATCCACATGATATAGTTAACTTAATAATATATATTCAACACTTATTATCTGTTTTGATTGAAGACAAATTCCATAGCTTTTTGTCAACTTTCTTGATTATGTCTCCTTCACTTGTACCAACTAATAATTATGTAACTATACATTTAAAACAAATCTATCAAGAATACTCTAGTAACACCGCCAAGATTTAACAGTACAATGAAAATTATTGCTCTAATGTTCCAATTCCTGATATTATTCCAAGAAAATATTGGTATTGATTATAATTGTATCACTAGAAAATCATGTTAAATAACTCAATCCAAGATTAACCTATATTCACATTGATTTTTAAAGGTTATAATATCTCTTAGGGTGCGGGAACATGAACAGTCTTGGTCTTTGATTTGTGTCGCTGACTCAAATCTTGAGTAAAATCTCTTGTGTGCCTGCGCTCCCACGACAAGATTATCTTGTTGCCAACCAGATTTATATTATCAATTACATGAACTGCACAAGAATATTGACAGAAACGTGTGCCTGCGGCTAATTCGTGAAACTCTTGACAAGGCGCTAGTCGTGGACAAAAATGGGCGACCAAGGCTGTTTGTGTGCCTGCACCCTGAGAACGAAAGCAAAATTTTCAAACTCGGCAAAAAAGATTGATTTACTAGGAAATACATTCCAACATAAACTTTTCCCTCTATTTAAACTTCAAAAAATGAGCAGTGCGATTATCCTTGACGCAAACTTTGATGTAAGAACAGCAGACTTAAATTAATGAAATCAATTCGGGAACTGTTGAACTCTATAACACTGGGATACTGACTTACAAAATTAGAAATGGAAAATGTCCAGATTATTTTCAAAATTACTTACGTTTACAATCTTCAATTTCAACTACATCTCTATGTCTACGATTAGAAATCAACAATTTTTTGAAAATTCCAAAATGCCGTCTCGAGGCAATGAAAAGAACGTTTAAATGTAGGGCAAGTTCACTTTGGAATTCGTACCCCAATCTCTTAAATTGTCTACTGAATTATGTCGTTTTAAAGATAGACTAAAAAGTGATGGCTAGTTTGAAAATTTTTTAATTCATTTTTCATTCAATTTTTTTTTTTTCAGCATAAAATTAATACTTGTAGCACTTTTATAATTTTATAATAACTGTAATGTGTATATATGTTATTTGTAGTAGTTATAGAAAGAGAAATAATAAAGATTTTATTATGATTATTATTACACTTGGTGTTATAACTATACAACAGAATCACTTTGTAATCTGATCTATGAAAAATAAGTAATTAACCGTATAACTAAGTAATTATTGAAAAAAAAGGTTTTAAAAATCGTTTTTCAATAATTACTTGTAGTTTTATAGATCTATTTCATTATAGAGAGATTCTATTGTGTAGTTATGACATCAGATAAGTCTACTGATGAATATATACTCTTATTGCTAAGTTTGAGAATTAAAATTTTATGTTGATTCTAAAACAAAGTATTCTTTAAATGGATGTTGAATAATTCAAGGTTTCTGTTTTTAGAATGGTGACAAAGGAAAGAAAACTGATAAAAACACTCATCTAGTAAGAATATAACAGATAAATGTGAGAACATTAAAAATATACATGTATATCAATGAAGAAGAAACCATTATTTCTGGATCAGTACCAGTCAAAAAGGTGGCTCAGAGAATATTAACCTGTCAGAGATTTACTGAAAAAACAAACAGCTCAAAAGAAACTTGTTTGCAAGTGTGGTCCTTTTAGACTTCTTGTAATTGCTGAAAATAGAACATCTGAATTGCTGTGCATGTCCTTGTGAATTTCCTGCATTTCCTACTGCAATATGTTGCCATTATCGAAAAAATATGCAGAAACTTAATTTCATTAGGATTAAATGAGTAATAACTGATTTAGTTGTGTTATCTCAGATTTGTGGTCAAACAGTCTCATTTATAATGCATTGACCTAGGGCTTGGTGTCAGAAACACCTTGTCTAGAAAGAATTACCTACATAACTTAAACTGACTATTAAAGTACTAATATTTGCTGTGCAAACTGAATAAGCACAATTTTCAGGGCTGTATATTTTCTATGAGACAAACAATGACCACTTTTACTGTGGACATCAAATAATCAATATTATAATAATATTTCAATTTTAATTTTTTTAAACAAAATATATGTTTTGCCAAATTCTGCATGAGGCATTTGCCTTGATGTAGTTATGGTTTTGGTTTGGTGCTTCTTTATTTTATAGGAAGAGATGATGACTGCATCAGTGAGAAAAAATTTATGCCCATGTTGCAGACGTTGAGTGACATGCTACCATGGCTTCTTATGTGTCCTCTTCGGTGTCTTGATAATACACTCTTTCTCTGCAGAATTCTTCTGTCAGTTTCTTTTTTCTTCTAGTCAAGAACACCATGTACATATAGCTTCATTTGTGTCTTAGTCTTTGATTCTTCTTAATGATCTATCTTGGACTACGTCATCAACAATCACTACAACTATAGAAGAGCAGAGTGCAGAAAAGTCTCTGCGTATTGTGTTTTTATAGTAAAAACTGTCATAATTTGATGATAAATTTGATTGCTATATAGATGAATTAATCAAATAGTTGTATGGACACAATATTATTATGTTCTACATATAAAATATATCAGTGATAATGACTTGTTTAATACATTATTTATTAGTTAGAAAACATGGTAGCGACCAATAGATAATTTACTAATGTAGCAATTGCTGTATTCGTGAAAACTCTGTCACAGTTTTGTGGGAGAGATTTTTACCATATATTTGTGATGAAGTATTGAATTAGGTCCCCTTGTGTAAAGTATGAGGTATATGGATTCAGACAGAATCATATCAATCAGATATTTTTGACCAGAAGCCTAGAAATGATTCTTATGGTCTTCTACTATAAATTTAGCTTATTCCTTAGATTTATCTTGGAAATCAATATCCAGCATCTTCATCCAAACCCTGGACTCTGATGAGCATTGCTTGAGGGACGGAGGGCAGTTGATTAAGAAAGCAAAGTAATGAGTTTCGGATTAATGAAAGCATTGTGGTCTGAAGCGACATAGTTCCGGTTGTGTTCATATTACCAATCTCCAGTCACCCAATCCCTCCTGCTACAATAACAATGGTCATTCAAACCAGGGGAAGTGCCTTTATAATATAGGAATAACAATGATTTCTGTTAAATGCGGGAAAAAACTAAATATTTTGTACTACAGTGGTTTTTATTAATGCTGACAGAGAAAATGATGTAAGAATCATCCCAAATAATAACTTTATTAACTTATTCATGAGTACATCTTGGTTACTTAGCAACCAAATATTACACAAAGTGAATTTCATGTTCTATTAATTATTCAAAAATCACTTCAAGGTAAATAATTATGGATGGGACATAATAATAACAGATATGAACATGTTAGAATTCTTTTGATGCTAAACTTGGGTCATTATTATAAAAACATGATTAAAATGTTAGGTCATGTATATTTGAATTAAGAATTAAAATATGAAAACAGAATCAACTGTAAATTTCCATGTTTATGTTAATTTTATGAAATATTCATCATGTATCAGTTCATGATTTGAACATGTCAAAATTTCCTTAAGGCAGATAATTTTGAGGGCAAAGGAATAAAAAATATATCTTTTATAATTTAACCAGAAAAAAACCTTGACAAATACAATACAATCAAATAACTTCATAGGGGTACGAGCCGAAGTTTGGCCGAAATTTTCTACGAATTTTATCTGTATTTTTCTTTGTTTTCATGTTTTTGCCTGATATTTTTCCAGTTCCTGCCCTAGTTTTACATGATATAAGATAAAATCAGTAAAATATACAAAAAACGGCCAAAAATTGAGTATATTTATGCATTTTAGACTTCATACATATTAGATAGATGTTTAATTGTTAAAATCATAAACTTCCTGTCTGTTCTTGAAATAATGTGAATTTGTTTTTTTTATTAAACCTACCAACTAGAGAACACAGAATTTGTTATAAGATTCATCTAATTTGTTTGGTTAGAAGAGTCCTGTTCCACCAAGACAATGTTAAAAAGATAAGTAGTTGCCATGTCAGTGATCCATGATTGTGGCTTCAAACTTTGAAAATCCCCCATCTGCTTTGGCCCAGTCAGAATTCCACCTGTTTTCCAGGATTAAATAGGAACTTGCCGTAATCAATAATGCTGTGAATGACTTTTAGGTTTGCTGAAGAAATTTCTTCTTGACTGGTATCCAGGCCTTCAAGCCTCAGTGACAAAAGTATGTATGTAAATCTGCAGAGAACTATGAAGAGAAATAAATGGAAACAATTGACTTCATTAGGTGAGGCTAAAAATTTTCAGACAGCCCTCGAACGTAACATATGAATTTATCTCATTGGAGGTCTCATGAATTTTTGTATGAAATCTCATGCATGGTGTTGTAATATTATTATTTGTTGTATATTAAGCAATAATAAATATCAAAGTTTTACATGATAACAAGTTATATATAACTGTACAATAATGTAATAATTACTATAGAGTCTAATCGAATTTCTATATCGCGCTATTGAGCACTTTTTTCAGTGAATATTGGTGTTATTACATTCACAGAATCTGGGGTTGGAGTGAGTGTCCAGATAAATAGATACAATAGATAGTTACAGGTATTTTTTGTTTTAGAAAATTAGCCCAGAATAAAATAGAAGTATTGAAAATTTAATGGTGTTAAACCATTTGTTTAAACTGAATGCGGTAAAAGCCGTCTGTATCTTATACACCTCCAGAAGATTCATTCTTTAAAAACAGACTATTATGGTCCCTCATTTCAAATTGATTGTGTCTATGATTAGATTTCCAAATAGTTTAAAAGTAGCTAATTAATTGTAGTCTGTGGTTTAGGATTGATCAGCCTGTAAGTTTGTTTTTTTTTTGTATCAAAAGTCTATTTGACCAAAGTTATTTTTGATTTTTGATGGATGGTCGAGACAACTTTAGATAATATTGGTATGTTTTTAAAGTCATTAAGTGAAAATTTACTCTACTCAGAGAATATCTATATTCAATATTTCAATTTCAAATTATCTCAGTTTTACATTCAAAGGCGTTGCATCTACTCATGAGGCTTATCTATGGGAAGTGTGGAGAAGTTCATCTCCTGGCTGAGTCTGCATTTTCTGCTGATCCCAATGATGGACAATAGATAGAGGTTGATTGACAGCTCAGTTTAAGCACAGAACATTAAACGTTTTATTAACAATGAGATTCTACTAAGGGAGGTAATTAAGAAGGACATGTTTATTTCCCATAAATCAACTCATTGGTCATACATAATGGTCAGTAAACAGTGGCTAATACCTTGTTTCCATAGTAACATAAACATTCATTTCCATGACAAATATTAACCAATCAGTATATTGTTTACAACTCTGGCATTGAGTAATTTGATGATGTCTAATTGATGAGTGGTCGGAAATGTTATTTTAGTTTCTACACTTTGACAAGTGCTTTAATCAGATCAAATACCAATAAGTTCCCTTCAGTTACTATGTATATAAGTGAAGATTTTTTCATAAATTTTGTCCATCTTATGATGGCCATAACTTAAGAGGGAAAAGTGCAACATTTTGGGGGATTGAATTTATTTAAATAGTCTTCATAGCACTAGAAATGTACAAAAATCACATAATTTCTTGATGATTCAAACTAGGAACTTCACTCACTATTTCTACATATGTCTTTTCTTAATATCACAGAGTATCTTAAAATGATGGGCCGTCATTTTAACATTCAAACTTAGATAATTTTGGACACACATGGATTTAAAAGCTCAATTTCTATGGTGAGCTGGAAACATTATTACTGATTGGCTTAGCTTAAAATTCCTGTTTCTGAGTATGATTGTTCAAAAAGAATGACACACCTTTCCCTTTAAGAATTATCAACCTCAAATATTTTAGTGCAAAATTTCCGACCTGTTACCTTATTTAGTTGTTTACATTTGTGCAAACTTTACCAATACTGACTTTAGTTTGGAAGAGCATCATAATCAAAATAGCAGCCAGATTACAGAGATTACTGAGATCACATACAAACAAGGAAATAAAAAGTCCACACCTGGACTCCTGCTTAATGTGTGAAGAATCTGTGGTATCTTTTCGACACAGACATAACCTGACCTATATAAGATATAGTTTATGATCTGTGTTGTCTATTCATCCACCAAGCCGGATGTTTAGAGAAGAGACAAAGTAATGAGTTTCAAATTAAATGACTGGCTGTAAAAGGCTTCGATTTATCACAGGAACTCTCCAGGAAATTGTCTCATGTTGCTTTTGTTTTTGAATTCCTCACTGTGTCATTCACATGAAGGTTTTCTTTCTTAATGAATTCTAACCTAGAATTGTTAGAGGGAAGTTGACAGGTCTATTTCTTTAAATTAAAATAGTTTAGACATATTGTATTGTATTTGAATTTTTTTCTGCGGAAATAAACACAATGGTGTGACAACTTTTCTCACCAAGTCTCTTTATTGAATTAAGATACAGATATGTCATTGTAAGTTGAAAACGTGTTTTGTTCTTTATGGAATGTCTCCTTGTTCTGAAAGGTTTTCTTGTCATGGTATTATCTCTTGTTCTTGAATGTCTTTCATGTTCTAGAATGTCTTCTTGTCATGGTATGTTCAATTGATCTGGAAAGTCTTCTTATTCTGGTATGTGTTTTTGTTATGGTATGTTCTCTTGTTCTTGATTGTCTTCATGTTCTAGAATGTCTTCTTGTCATGGTATGTTCT
>NW_008708099.1:0-1045 GCF_000327385.1 Lottia gigantea | reverse complement strand
GTAAATATAACAATATAATATTGGTTATAACAAACAATAGTTACAGTATCACATCTTTTATTATATAAACAATGACAGGTATAACTATTGCTATATCCAAAATTATAACCTGAAAATATAACAATATAATATTCGTTATAACAAACAATAGTTACAGTATCACATCTTTTATTATATAAACAATGACAGGTATAACTATTGCTATATCCAAAATTATAACCTGTAAATATGACAATATAATATTGGTTATAACAAACAATAGTTACAGTATCACATCTTTTATTATATAAACAATGACAGGTATAACTATTGCTATATCCAAATTTATAACCTGAAAATATAACAATATAATATTCGTTATAACAAACACTAGTTACAGTATCACATCTTTTATTATATAAACAATGACAGGTATAACTATTGCTATATCCAAAATATTGTAACCTTAAAATATAACATTATAATATTCATTATAACAAACACTAGTTACAGTATCACATCTTTTATTATATAAACAATGACAGGTATAACTATTGTTATATCCAAAATTATAACCTGAAAATATAACAATATAATATTCATTATATCAAACACTAGTTACAGTATCACATCTTTTATTATTGTGACAATGACAGGTATAATTTTTGTTAAATCCAAAATTATAACCTGAAAATATAACAATATAATATTCGTTATAACAAACAATATTTTTTTTTGATTTTTGCGTTGAGCTACCATTGCCGTTTTGAGAATATTATATTTAACGGAGAACAGTCGGCATTTTCCGGGTTCGATTTGGGTCTAGATTATGTAAAAAGTCTGCAGAAGAACTAGAACTGAACGAAATTCGCACAATCCGTTCAAATATACCTCAGTTGCCGCAGTGGCTTAGAGAGTTAGACGCTTGCTCGCTAACCTGAAGGTCCAGAGTTCAATTCCGGCATAGGTGGAGATAATACCTTCGGATTTTCAACCAGGTTTCCCCTAGTCAGTGATGCAGGTCGTGGAAAGCGACTAGTTCAATAACTGAGCCCCGTGTGCTACA
>NW_008708098.1:0-1045 GCF_000327385.1 Lottia gigantea | reverse complement strand
TCTAACCACTGAGCTATTGAGGCACCGTTCGCAGTAGAAAACTGCATCTGTGGCGAAAATCCTGCATGTGTTGAATTGATCCCATGCAAGAAAAATGTTGGTTAAAGTGTGCGCCGCCCGGGAATCGAACCCGGGTCGCAAGAATGGGAATCTTGCATGATACCACTACACCAGCGGCGCATTCAGCCGCATGAAACAACCCGTTGGAACAATTGGGGTCATTGTTCAATAGAAAACAGAAGGAAAATTATTTGTCAGAAGTGGGATTCGAACCCACGCCTACATTCGTAGACCAGAACGCTCATTTCGCTGAATGGCAGCGAAGGAAGATATCCTTGAGTCTGGCGCCTTTTTTTTTTTTTTTTCTTGTAAAAATATATTTATTCACATATAATAATACATTTATAATATACAATAACATAATCATTGATTTAATTGTGGTGTCATTTCATCAATTATGATCAGGCTCATCTAATACAGAATGTACAATTCTAAAACCATATTTTTGCTGTTTTATATCATTTTTAGACAGTGGAGTTTTGTACAAAAGGGTAAAAGTAATAAAAGTTTTCCTAGTATATACATGTTAAAAACAGAGCCTTTAAATCTGTTAAAATTATTTTTTAAGAAAATTGTATCATATTTGATATATTGATCACTATTTTACTAAATTGCCCTAATATGGTTTGAATTATTATTTTGAAATCTTAATGTTACACATTATGCAATATAGAAGAATTTTTGGTACGAAAATATGATTAATTGGGTCTGTTTGGAGCATATAATAGCAGAAGTAAGTTTACATTGCCAAATGTACCGGAGGTTAAAATAGAGACTATTAATAATATGAGGTCATTAGGTCAGCCAATCAGAAAATAGGTAAACATGTAGTATGGGGGTGAAACAAAAGTCACGTGATTTGTGGTGGTTTTTGACCTAAGGTCACTGTGTCAGCCAATCAAATTTCTTTTAGCAAGTAGGTCATTGGGTTAACCAATGAAAATTATATAAACAATAAAAGCTACTATATTTGCTACAATAATAG
>NW_008708097.1:6456-9122 GCF_000327385.1 Lottia gigantea | reverse complement strand
TGTTAGTTTCAAACTTAAAAATTATCAATATTTTAGAAAAATTAGCGTCATAATTTCAAAATTAGAACTCATTGAATATTTGATTATATATATTTTATCATAATATTTTAGAATATAACCATGACAACAAAGTATGAAAATTGTACATTATTTTGATAAAACTGTAAATGCGCATTGCGAATTTTTTGACCGAAAATAATAAACAAGAGTTCATATTATATTATCTAACTATTATATATAATATAAATATATAATTACATATTTTGGTTTTGAAAAAAAAGGTTTCTTTTGCAAGAATTATAAATATTTGGGAGAGATTTTAAAAAAATGTTCTATTTAAATAGGTATTCAATGTTCTATTTTAATAGGTATTCAATGTTCTATTTCAATAGGTATTCAAAGTCCTATCTTAATAGGTATTCAATGTTCTATTTTAATAGGTATTCAATGTTCTATTTTAATAGGTATTCAATGTTCTATTTCAATAGGTATTCAAAGTCCTATCTTAATAGGTATTCAATGTTCTATTTTAATAGGTATTCAATGTTCTATTTTAATAGGTATTCAATGTTCTATTTCAATAGGTATTCAATGTTCTATTTTAATAGGTATTCAAAGTCCTATCTTAATAGGTATTCAATGTTCTATTTTAATAGGTATTCAATGTTCTATTTTAATAGGTATTCAAAGTCCTATCTTAATAGGTATTCAATGTTCTATTTCAATAGGTATTCAATGTTCTATTTCAATAGGTATTCAATGTTCTATTTCAATAGGTATTCAATGTTCTATTTCAATAGGTATTCGTATTTAACTTTGTATAAAAATATTCGATTGAATTAATATTTGAATAAATGAATATAATTTACTATATACTGTACTATTTCTATATAATATTGTAGCTATAATTTAACAATAAAACTTTATAATATACACTAATTTGATAATGACAAACGCATTTAACAGACTGAAAGGAATTAGACAATAAAAATCGTTTTTATTCACAAATATAATCAAATATACATTTGATACACAAGATTTGGAAATATATTTCCTGTATATTATCTCTCTCAAAGAAATGTGAATCATTTTATTTTTATTGGAATTTAGCGTTAGAATATGTTTGAAAATGTATATTTTTTTATACATTTGAATAATAAGAAAACAGTTTGACAAATCAGTACAAAATTTTTACAAAGAAAATATAAATTTTACAAAAAAATATTAATTGTATTAAATTATTGCATTTAAAAACCTCTCGCTGTTTCGTAGCGTCTTGTTTTTTACTGAAATTTTTTCTTAAATCACTTATATTGAAGAGAACAATCGAACGCGGGGCAGATTACCGAGATGACAAAGCAAAATATTTCATATTTTTAATTGATGTACTTGTCTTGTAAAGTCTGTTTTTATTTTGAAATGTAGGTGATTTGTAACAAATCAGTCAAAATAGCCCCAAACCAAATCAACAATTTAAAAATATAATAAAATATTGATTGCTTCATTTATGATTATTTATGAACACTAATTCATCATTTTCAAATGATTATATTTTTCAGTTTATAAAACTCGGTGATTTAAAAATAAACTAACGAAAACCACAACATGATTCACCCAACAGCTTTAATACAAGATATAAGGTACGGGATAAATTCAAAATGGCGAACAAAGTGATAATATGGGTCAACCAATGACGAAGCACGAAATATGCTATTAAACTGGACTATTGACGATGGATAGAAGTAATAGAATGTTCTGGTACTATACATAGTTCACAAGAATCTAGATATTTCAATTTCCAACAAAATTAAATGTGTTACAATGTTATTTAATCAGATCTCTACCCCTGGCCTTATGCTGGGGGCAGACGAGCGTATTTTTTTTACCTAAGTTTGTACACAACCCAAATGGTATTGTAATATTTTGGGTTTTTGTAATTCATTTAGCAATAATTGTGTATCATTTTGGATAATATAGTGAATAATCTGCACAAAATTTAATTTATTTATTATTTTATTTATTGCACAGCTTGTACTGATGAGAGCTTCTAGTCTTGATTTATTTCTGATAACTTCTCTAACTTAGGAATCTTAGGAATTCATTTTTTTCTTTCTTATATATATTTTTTTATTTTTTATTTTTTTGGTAATAACTAACCCTTTTGTAATTTGCACTCATTGTGGCGATATTAGATGTATATTTGGTTAATGAGATATTTCAATTTTGTGTACCGATATCTTCATTCTTCAAATTCGTATTTTGAGGGTTTCGTAATTTCTAGTTTCCAATATGAGAAACAAAAAAAAGTTGGCGAATACGAATCCATGCTTTATTATTTTAATCAGTGTGCAGCGTTATTTTGCTTGTATATCAATGCTTTGTGCTTGCTTCAGTTTTCTGCACCCAATAATACAATTAAAAATTAGTTTCACAAGATGATCTCAATATTCATATAATAACTGATTGTAAAGAGGTTTCCTAAATTTAGTGACATCAAACACTTAGTTTTAGTTGAATTGCAGACGTCTGATTAAAAATTGGAATGGTTCAATTTGATGCTTTCAGTGTTCCCGATACATATAGAAAGTTTAGAAAACCTCTCTTTAATAGCTGATTGTAATTAAAGTAATTAATTGAATTAGTTTATATATATGGTGGTCATTGCG
>NW_008708097.1:0-1011 GCF_000327385.1 Lottia gigantea | reverse complement strand
GCTTCAGCAATAGCAGTCGTGTTACTCAACATACAAACAGCTCTCTGGACCTTGGCTAAATCACCTCCTGGTACAACAGTTGGTGGTTGGTAGTTGATACCCACTTTGAAACCAGTTGGACACCAGTCAACAAATTGGACGGTTCTCTTGGTTTTGATGGTAGCAATAGCAGCATTGACATCTTTGGGAACAACATCACCGCGGTACAACATACAGCAAGCCATGTATTTACCATGACGAGGATCACATTTGACCATCTGGTTGGCTGGTTTAAAACAAGCGTTGGTTATTTCAGCTACAGAAAGTTGCTCATGGTAGGCTTTCTTAGCAGAGATGACTGGAGCATAGGTAGCCAATGGGCAATAAATTCGTGGGTAAGGTACTATGTTGGTCTGGAACACGGTAAGATCGACGTACTCAGTAAGATTGCCTTTGAGGGTATACCAAGATCGGAGTCTAAACACTTTCAAATGTTTTATCATTACGTTAAAGAATGGCCAGTGTCCCCTGAAAAAGTGTGAAGCCCGTGCTCGGCCCCCTCATCTAAGTTTCATAGACACGCCACTGGGAGCTTCTAACTATTGAAAACTCGAATATAATTTGCTTAATTGCATGTAAGAAATGTCTCAAATAATATGTAGGAGAAACGAGAAATAATTTACACACTCATTTCACGGGTTATCTTATCCTAACGTTCACCATTGAGCACATTACAATTGATTTGCCAGAAGGTTAAGATAAATTGCAAAATTGGATTTTCAAAAAAAAACTAGAAGTGAGATCTAAGTCAGAGATCGACAATATGAAATGGGAGAAAATCGTATTTATATCAATGATTTTCTCTTGGCTACAGACTACAAAAAAAAGATTTCATTTTGTTTCTTGGCTTTCAAACACGATTTATTCAACTATACAATATAACATAATATAAATATTTTAACAGTGAAAATATTTCATAATAAAGTTCTTGTGTTGATTGACCAAATACCANATAATGGTTTAGTGAGAAAT
>NW_008708096.1:0-1044 GCF_000327385.1 Lottia gigantea | reverse complement strand
GGCAATGATAATATTATTACGTGATGAGATTAACGTGTGTTACTGGCAATTAAGATACAAGTGATGATAGATATTCTGTTGATTTATGGTAGAGAATTTGAACATTGAAAACGGTAGGTCCCGTGAAAATTTGATCAGGAAAAAAACAAAAAATCGGTAGAATCAGGTATCCCGCCGGTAGAGCGGTAGACAACATGCAAAAGCGGTAGAAACCCGACAATATCAGTAGATTACACATGTATGCCTGGGAATTTTACTCATTATTTCTATGTCTTTTTTTATATATCACAGCATATCTTAAAATGACAAGTCGTTAAATTATAACATTCAAATGAGGATAATTCTGGACACACATGGATTTGAAGGCTCAAATTTCAACGGTGAGCTGTGAACACTACTAATGATTGGCTTAGCTGAAAAAAATTATAGTTTCTGAGACTAAGGTTTGCTTAGTCAAATTAAGTTAATGAAGAAGAATTTTTTTTTTAAAGCGAAAATGAAAGTAAAAGTAAAATGATTTTAAAAACAAAACGAAAGTGAAAGTAAAATAAAAAGTTAAATGAAAGTACAAGTAAAATGATTTTAAAAACAAAACGAAAGTGAAATAAAAAGTAAAATGATTTTAAAAACAAAACGAAAGTGAAATAAAAAGTAAAAATGAAATGAAAGTAAAATGAATTTAAAAACAAAATGAAAGTAAAATAAAAATAATAGTAAAATAAAAAACGATATGAAAGTAAAACGAATTTAAAACAAAATGAAAGTAAAATAAAAATGAAATGAAAGTAAAATAAAAAACGAAATGAAAGTAAAATGAATTTAAAATCAAAATGAAAGTGAAATAAAAATGAATTCAAATTAAAAAGAATATTTTTTTCATAAATAAATTAATAAAACAGCTATGCGCTCATGGGCCACCATACACTAGTTATAATGAATTGATATTAAAGATAGATACTAAGAGAAGTTAATTATACCACTGGGTATCCATACAACGTGTTTTTCTAGACTTATTTATAAATCAAACATTGTACATGAAAAAAG
>NW_008708095.1:0-1045 GCF_000327385.1 Lottia gigantea | reverse complement strand
ATATTGCATTTTACACTTTAACATTAGCAACAGGAAGCTCATTGCATTTTGTATCGGCAAGAGATATGTTATTGTATTTTATACCAGCAAGAGATATGATATTGTATTTTATACCAGCAAGAGATATGATATTGTATTTTATACCAGCAAGAGATATGACATTGTATTTTATACCAGCAAGAGATATGATATTGTATTTTATACCAGCAAGAGATATGATATTGTATTTTATATCAGCAAGAGATATGATACTGTATTTTATATCAGTAAGAGATATGATATTGTATTTTATATCAGCAAGAGATATGATATTGTATTTTATACCAGCAAGAGATATGATACTGTATTTTATATCAGCAAGAGATATGATATTGTATTTTATATCAGCAAGAGATATGATATTGTATTTTCTATCAGTAAGAGATATGATATTGTATTTTATATCAGCAAGAGATATGATATTGTATTTTATACCAGCAAGAGATATGATATTGTATTTTCTATCAGCAAGAGATATGATATTGTATTTTATATCAGTAAGAGATATGATACTGTATTTTCTATCAGCAAGAGATATGATATTGTATTTTATATCAGCAAGAGATATGATATTGTATTTTATATCAACAAGAGATATGATTTTGTATTTTATATCAGTAAGAGATATGATACTGTATTTTCTATCAGCAAGAGATATGATACTGTATTTTATATCAGTAAGAGATATGATATTGTATTTTATATCAACAAGAGATATGATTTTGTATTTTATATCAGTAAGAGATATGATACTGTATTTTCTATCAGCAAGAGATATGATACTGTATTTTATATCAGTAAGAGATATGATATCGTATTTTATACCAGTAAGAGATATGATATTGTATTTTATATCAACAAGAGATATGATTTTGTATTTTCTATCAGCAAGAGAGATGATACTGTATTTTATATCAGCAAGAGAGATGATATTGTATTTTCTATCAGCAAGATATATGATACTGTATTTTATTTCAGCAAGAGATATGATATTGTATTTTATATC
>NW_008708094.1:0-1045 GCF_000327385.1 Lottia gigantea | reverse complement strand
TGTCGTGGGCTCTGATTGGCTGTATGAGACAGTGTACAATCCAATCAAGCGCCGCATTCCATGATACAAGAAAAGCGATTAATGTAAGTTAAGGTATTTGACACAATGTTTGTAATAGATTGACATTGTGAAGATGTAGTTTGTAATATCTTGACATTGTGAAGATGAAGTTTGTAATAGCTTGACATTGTGAAGATGAAGATTGTAATAGATTGACATTATGAAGATGAAGTTTGTAATAGATTGACATTGTGAAGATGTTGTTTGTAACAGCTTGACATTGTGAAGATGAAGTTTGTAATAGTTTGACATTGTGAAGATGAAGTTTGTAATAGCTTGACATTATGAAGATGAAGTTAGTAATAACTTGACATTATGAAGATGAAGTTTGTAAGAACTTGACATTGTGAAGATGAAGTTTGTAATAGCTTGACATTATGAAGATGTAGTTAGTAATAACTTGACATTATGAAGATGAAGTATGTAATAGATTGACATTGTAAAGATGAAGTTTGTAATAACTTGACATTGTGAAGATGTAGTTAGTAATAACTTGACATTGTGAAGATGAAGTTTGTAATAGCTTGACATTGTGAAGATGAAGTTTGTAATAGCTTGACATTGTGAATATGGATATGAAAACGTAGCATTCAACCTTTCTCCACAAACATGGAATTATGAAGCAATCGTGTTTCAGCACTTTATAAACAAGGCCTCTCCCAGAACGGTTTATTTTCAATTCTTGTAGGTGGTGTGTATAATTGAAATAAGATTCATAATATACACAAAATATAAGTACATAAAAATTACATTTCACAAAACAAACCCTCATTAAGGTATAACAAATATATACAGTGGATCCTCGTTATCTGCACATTTCCGTTTCCAATAAAATCGTGCGGTTTAACTAATTTCCGGATAGTTGTATTAATTTAGTCATGAACCATTTCCACAACCCACTAACTAAGGCATGGACCATGTCTACAAACTATTAATTAAGCCACGGACCATATCCACAAACAAACCCTAGTCATGAGCCATGGAA
>NW_008708093.1:0-1046 GCF_000327385.1 Lottia gigantea | reverse complement strand
TGGGTTTTTTTCTAAATGTATAGCTTGCCCATGTGTATATGCGTGCGAAATTTCAGCTTTGTAGCTTTGTAACTTTTTAAAATAAAAATTTATTTGGATTTGAGCGCTTCTCGTGCAGTCGTCCCTTGTAAGAAAGAAATATCCATTTTTTGCCCTAATTGTTTTTAATTAGCTTTTAAGTGATATACCATGAGCCTGGGCCCTAATTAGAAGGAAAAGTCCCAAACATGGGCCAAATCGGAGTATTTCGCAAAGTTAGGTATCGGACCTTCACCCTTGGTATGGCTTAAAATTGCAGATAATAAGCAACTTTTCCTGGGCTAACTTTTTTCCTATGGGAGATTTTTGAGCTGGGTTTTTTTCTAAATGTCTAGCTTGCCCATGTGTATATGCGTGCAAAATTTCAGCTTTGTAGCTTTGTAACTTTTTAAAATAAAAATTTATTTGGATTTGAGCGCTTCTCGTGCAGTCGTCCCTTGTAAGAAAGAAATATCCATTTTTTGCCCTAATTGTTTTTAATTAGCTTTTAAGTGATATACCATGAGCCTGGGGCCTAGTTAGAAGGAAAAGTCCCAAACATGGGCCAAATCGGAGTATTTCGCAAAGTTAGGTATCGGACCTTCACCCTTGGTATGGCTTAAAATTGCAGATAATAAGCAACTTTTCCTGGGCTAACTTTTTTCCTATGGGAGATTTTTGAGCTGGGTTTTTTTCTAAATGTCTAGCTTGCCCATGTGTATATGCGTGCTCATTATGGTTATCAGTGTAGAATAATTAGGTTTGTGGGGTGTGGAATCCCAATACGTGACTCTTGACACCTTGGTTTGTTATAAAGACTATAAATCACACTGAGAATAATAGAGATCAGATCACACTGTATATTAACACAATTACTTAAAGGTATTCTATTATATTAGTGTCAGCATCTGGAAATGAACAGCAAAACAAGCCGGAGTTTAACTTCTAGTGATATAGTGCCCAGAGATCATGACGTAACAGTAGCAACTGGACTTTATGGTGGTCAATCAAAATAGTCTCAGTTGACT
>NW_008708092.1:0-1046 GCF_000327385.1 Lottia gigantea | reverse complement strand
ATATTATTTCTTCGATACATATATTATATCTTTTTCTATTAGAAATTAAAAACAGAACCTGACACATGTTGTTACTCAGAGTTTCACGTTGCGCGATCTTCATACAAATGATCTATTTCAGTCCAATTATATCATTTGTCTGCATATTTAAATACTTGATCAATTACACCACATTACTAGATATTGATATATCTTTATCGGTTATATCTTTTATGTTACAATATTGCAATATATATGTATCTAGATATTTAGATATATCTGTATGGATAAAGGCATATTGATAACTTTATTACATGTACATTTTTACCTTTATCTGAATATCATAATATACTATACTATACTATTTTAACTGGACAATTTTATCTGGATTTCATTGATCATATCCTTCGCCTTGGCATTTATATATTTCATCACTTAAATCCTTCCCTAGGCATATTTGTATCTTTTGATCGTATTATGTATAAATATATTATATTATTATGTATGTAAATATATCTAAGTATGTATATCAGGTCTAATTTTCAGCCATGAATTTGATTCCTTCATCAGTTATATTTATTAATTTGAATAACTTTATATCTGTCTTCTCAAGATAAGTACGTGTCCGCAGAACTGTTTCAAAAATTTTTAACTTCAAAATTTCAGCTATATAGAAATTATAATGAATACTCAAGGCGAGTTCAATTTATCAAGTGAATTGTCCTCGCTTTCCTAGCATCATATAAAAAAAGTGGCGTGTGGTCGTCGTGAATAGTAATGGTTTAAAAGGTAATTGGTAAGGTTAAACAGTAGTTTATATGATGAATAGAAATTAAATGTTTTAAAGAGAATATTTGTTGACAGAATGTGTTGAACTGTAGATCAAATAGGATTCAACATCTTCAACGTTTTATTCTCTACAATAAAGATTGAGGCACGCGCTGCTGTCACCTTTCTCCTAATTAAACCATTGACAATGTCTAAATACTGTAGTCTTTAACACAAGGCTTACCATTTATACCAAGTCCAAATTATGTACTTTTAATAATTATACAATATCGTTTTTA
>NW_008708091.1:0-1049 GCF_000327385.1 Lottia gigantea | reverse complement strand
CTGTCTGGTCTAAGTGGGACATAAAACTCCATTCATTTCATTTTATTTCTGTCTAGTCATTCTAGGGAACTTATTCTTGAAAACTAGCCAGATTTTAATAAATATTAAAACACAACATAAAAAATCATCCTTTTGACTTTTAAAATGATACAGTGTATATATTTGTGTATCTGTTAATTTCAAGATGTTTACAATCTTGTTTTCCTTTTTTCCAGGTGAATACTTTGAGAGAATCTAGAGCGAATGCATTAAAAACAGTGAACGAACAGAAAGATCAAATTTTACAGTTACAGTCAGAGCTCAACCAATCAAATCAAAGACTTAAAATGACCAAAACTAATGTTCAGGTAAGTGTATTCCGGGATGTTTTGACATTTTGATCCAAGGACTTAGATAGAAATTGGCCATGGATTGATGTTATGTTGTCAAGTCTTGTCAGGCCCTACTCCGTTCCTCTGTGGGGTACACATACATAGTAGGCTATCTGGTAATGTCTTGATGAACTCCTTAATGGTTCACGTTTATACAGATTGAATTCGATGTTATAGAGATTTGGATTTCGTCATGGTGAAAATTCTAAAAAACTAGAAATCCAAAAATGGGTTCCGTCAACTCTCATATACATTGATATTTGATAACAGGACGTTCCCATGGTGATATCATAATTGTATTAAACAATGTAGCTCTCACTATATCATCAGGAATGAAAGATCTTTCATAATCATTTTAATCAAATCGCACCAGAAATTTTCTAAGAAAGTTTGAAATTTGGAGAAAGTAATCAAATTCTGTATTGTCATTATATTTTTAGAAATTAACAAGTGAACTAGAGAAGGTACAGAAAGAACGAATAGAGCTAGAGAATCAGCTGACAGTAGGTCTACGAGATGATTCCTTGTCCACTGGTTCCGGTCTTATTTCATCTCTAACTGATAAACATCATACAGAACAGGAATGGAAAACTCTCGAACATAAAATAAAGGTGACCAGATTTCTTATTAAATATTATTTAGTACATAACTTTTAGCAACATTTTTGGTGGGATCCTC
>NW_008708090.1:0-1048 GCF_000327385.1 Lottia gigantea | reverse complement strand
TGAATATAATTAAAGATGGGTTTCCTTATATTTTAGTGTCAATTAAGCAAACTATTTGATTAATTGGTGTATTATCATGTATTCTTAATCATATCATTATGTCCTTATTGAATATAATTAAAGATGGGTTTCCTTATATCTTAGTGTCAAATTAAGCAAACTATTTGATTAATTGATGTTTCTAATGAATTATCATGTATTCTTAATCATATTATTATGTTCTAATTGCATATAATTAAGAATTTCAACCAATCATAAGTATCCATGTACGATAGTCTGGAAAAACAAAAAAAAATACTTTTTGACCTCGATCGGTCACTCATTGGAATTCTGTTTGTAATTCTCTTCTAATTTAGCTAATTATGAATTAATTATGGACATGTGAGACAAACTGGTATTTTTCCAAGTTATTAGATCACCTCTACTTTCTATTCATATAAGTATTAGCATTTTCATTTTCATAAATGAAAATAAGGGAACCCATCTTTAAACCACCGTGTATGTTTTTACCATCATTAAAATAGTTTTTGAGTTTATCACTATTTGTATCATTGTTAGTGATTATTCCAGATTGTAAAAATGGTAGAATATTGACGGCAGAAAATGGAACATTAAAATGTAACTGTCCATCAAACACATTCGGTGACGATTGCAGTAAGTACAAATTAAAAAAAGTAAATTTACCAATCTCTCCTCGCTCGTCTAGTCGTTCAGATGGGACAATAAACTGTGGCCCCATTTGCTACAGGCTGTACACGTTAAAGATATCTCGACAGTTGGAAATCGAACAAGAGTAGATTAATGCCGCTGTCCTGGTAAAAAATTCCCCTCATTGCACACTGCATGGCGTTGCCCGTCTTTAATCATTAGCCCACATGGTGCAGAAAAGTAGGACGTAAAACTCCATTCATTTCATTTTTCAAATTTTGTCATTGATATTTTAGAATGTGGGTACAAGTACAAAATTTCCCTCATTGTACACTGCATGGCGTTGTCCGTCTTCATTTAGTTCAATTAGAAAAATAGGACGTAAAATTCCATTCATTTC
>NW_008708089.1:0-1047 GCF_000327385.1 Lottia gigantea | reverse complement strand
TATACTTTCCAATAAAGGTTGGTATTTTTATAATCGTCTCATCTTTCTAACATATGATTACGCCTCAATATTCTGGTGTCTCTGTTATGCCAACTTAATTTTTCCATCTGGATAAACGATAGGAGTTGAAGCAGACACTGGGTTTACTCTCGTAAACACATGTTGTGGAATCTGAATTCGTCTAAGCTTGAGAACGGTTCAAATCATTGAACTAGCAGATGAAAATCCAACTCTCTCTAATGACTTATCTATGGTGACAGCATATTTACTGGAGAGTAAGTAAGGGCGTGTGTTATATTCACTATTATACTGTATATTTACTATTATACTGTATATTTACTATTATACTGTATATTTACTATTATACTGTATATTCACTATTATACTGTATATTTACTATTATACTGTATATTTACTATTATACTGTATATTCACTATTATACTGTATATTCACTATTATACTGTATATTTACTATTATACTGTATATTTACTATTATACTGTATATTCACTATTATACTGTATATTTACTATTATACTGTATATTTACTATTATACTGTATATTTACTATTATACTGTATATTCACTATTATACTGTATATTCACTATTATACTGTATATTTACTATTATACTGTATATTCACTATTATACTGTATATTCACTATTATACTGTATATTCACTATTATACTGTATATTCACTATTATACTGTATATTTACTATTATACTGTATATTCACTATTATACTGTATATTTACTATTATACTGTATATTTACTATTATACTGTATATTTACTATTATACTGTATATTCACTATTATACTGTATATTCACTATTATACTGTATATTTACTATTATACTGTATATTCACTATTATACTGTATATTCACTATTATACTGTATATTCACTATTATACTGTATATTCACTATTATACTGTATATTTACTATTATACTGTATATTCACTATTATACTGTATATTCACTATATTTACTATTATACTGTATATTCACTATTATACTGTATATTCACTATTATACTGTATA
>NW_008708088.1:0-1047 GCF_000327385.1 Lottia gigantea | reverse complement strand
TCTATCCGTTATCAAAAAATTAAAAAATGGTTATATAATTACTCACTTAAAAAATATTCGGTTGGTGATGTCTGGTATGTTGGGTGTGATGTAGTAATGACTGTACTATTGTTTTGAAGAGTAGCTGAAGAAGTGTCTGAGGCTAATGACATTGTAGAGGTCATATTTTCCGTAATGTAAGTTGTTTCAGACGCAGTTGATGTATGCTGAGTCGTTGAAGGTACTCCAGATGAAGTCGCTTGTGGCGTTATTGTCAATGCTGAAGTTGATGACTTGGTTGTCGTTGTCAATGCAACTACTGATGTCTGAGAGGCTTCTTCATTTTGTGAAACCGATACTGGTAGCGTTGTTGTCGGTGAATGCATCACATTCGATGGCGATGTTTGTGAGACGAAATTAGTTGCTGTTGATGAATAAGAGGTTGTTTCTGGAGTAGACACTGCGGGATCTGTTTTTGGTGATATTGTGTCTATTTTTGACGTTGATGACACTTGTTCAAAGGCCATAGATAAAGTTGTGGATGGGGACGACAAATTGGTAATTTTCGTAGATGTTGATGCAACTGATGATAGCTGGGAGGTTGTTTCTGTCGTCTCTATTTTTGACGTCGATGACACTCGTACTGAGGTCGTGGATAAAGTTGAAAGTGGTGATTGGGATAACAAATTGATAATTCTTGAAGATGTTGATGCAACTGATGATAGCTGGGAGGTTGTTTCTGTCGCCACTCGAAGATCTGTTTCTGGTGATATCGTCTCTATTTTTGACGTCGATGACAGTCGTTCCGATGTCGTTGTTAAAGTTGAAAGTGGCGATTGGGATAACAAATTTATAATTTTTGTAGATGTTGATGCAACTGATGATAGCTGGGAGGATGTTTCAGTCGACGAACGAAGATCTGTTTCTGGCAATATTGTCTCTACTTTCGATGTCGATGACATTTGTTTTGACACCGTACTTAAAACTGATAAAGGTGTTGATTGAGACTGCGAAGCTTGATCCGACATTGGTTGAGGGGATGGCACAGTTGATGTTGATGTTAGTTGG
>NW_008708087.1:0-1047 GCF_000327385.1 Lottia gigantea | reverse complement strand
CGAAATTAAATTATAATTTTCACTAAATTGACTCCAAATTAGAAATTCGAGCAATCTCAGATATTTCGCCCCCCTCTTCGGATGTCAACCTGGTTCCGCCACTGCTCCAACACTCGCGAATACATATACATATACATCATCCTTTAAGTTACCTTACATACTTTAATATTAGTTTATTAAACAATGTAAACCTATCATGAATTATGTATTGATATATCTAATAGAGTCAAGTGGGTTCACGAGTTAAAATGAGTTCAAGAAAGATTTGTCTAATGTTCATATACGAATGGGTAGGGACATCTCCAAGTCTAGCCATCCCAGAAAAAGATTTGGCTTGAACGACATTTGTTACAGCCGCTACAACAGCAGTGTTACACAAGTCAAGTCAAGCCATTGTGCAACAAAGGAAATATTAGCCTATTTTTTTCATTGTTTTCACCTGTAATCAGTTGTAATCACTGATAATCATTTAAAATCACTAGTAATCATTTGTAATCAATAGTAATCAGCTGTAACCAATAGTAATCAGTTGTAATCACTAGTAATCAATTGTTACCACTAGTAATCAGTTATAATCACTAGAAATCAGTTATAATCACTAGAAATCAGTTATAATCACTAGAAATAAGTTATAATGACTATTACTCAGTTATAATCACTAGTAATCAGTTATAATGACTATTACTCAGTTATAATCACTAGTAATCAGTTATAATCACTATTAATCAGTTATAATCACTAGTTATCAGTTGTAATAACTAATAATCAGTTCTAATAACTAATAATCAGTTCTGTAATCACTAGTAATCAGTTATAATCACTAGTAATCAGTTATAATCACTAGTAATCAGTTATAATCACTAGTAATCAGTTATAATCAGTAGTTATCAGTTGTAATCAGTAGTTATCAGTTAAAATCACTAGTAATCAGTTGTTACCACTAGTAATCAGTTATAATCACTACAAATCAGTTATAATCACTAGTAATCAGTTGTAATCACTAATAATCAGTTATAATCACTAGTTATCAGTTGTAATCAGTAGTAG
>NW_008708086.1:7018-9139 GCF_000327385.1 Lottia gigantea | reverse complement strand
TAATACACTACCTAATGGATATATGGTCTTTAAGATTCATTCTTGAAAACATTTTAGTTCCATGTTATTTTTATTTCTTCAATTGTCATTAATTTAAGAAGTACTGTGGGTTTTGAAGTAGAAACAGGCTGAATTATGTGCGAAGTAAATGTGACGTAATAAATTTGACCCTTATTCTGTGTAATTTATGATTTTCAGATCATAGAGGGCATTGGCGCTCAAAATACACCACGGTGAAAATGTATGGTTTAAAGTTCATTAACGTTCTGTATTGAGATTGGCGTGAAAAAGAGTGAATAAAGTGAAAGAAATTAGGAAAAACTGAGAAATGAAGAAAATCGCGTTTCGTCTCTTACCTTTAAACTTGGACACATACATACTTTCCATATCAAAATCCTTTGACAAATGTACGAAATTTTAACAACACAACACTTTATAAAACATTCTGTCAGGGTTTGAGTAGATCTACTCAAAAATTAAACCCCACCCCACCGTATTGTGATCCCATATGCTCGCCTATTGTTTCTAAGTAAATTAATTAGACCTGTAATAATCCGGGCATTGGCGGTAATCAACATAGACGGTCGGTCGGTGTATTTTGCACATGGCTTTACGGTTAAGTTAGGGCTAGGTTTCATTCATTCATTCAATCATTCAATCATTCAATCATTCATTCATTCATTCATTCATTCATTTTACTCATTCCATACCTCAATATAGGAGAATCAATTAATATAAACGTGGTCAATGGTGTGCTTTTTACACTCAAGGTTTAGACTAGACCAGGGCTTTTTCGTCAGCTTTTTACTACAAGCCGTTATATTTTGAAGCGAAATCAGGGGAAATGGCAAGAAAGACGGACAGGAGGGGATTTTGTACTTTGTTTCACTCTTTTTTGAGATTTTGGATGGCCCTGAAAAGGGCCGTTTTTTTTGTTTATTGCAAGAACTGCACTTTTTAAGCACTTTTAAGCACTTAAGCACTTCTTCGGGCCAATTGAATGTCCTTGGGCATAATGGTCACTCTCTTGGTGTGGATGGCACACAAGTTGGTATCTTCGAAAAGACCGACCAAATAAGCCTCACTGGCTTCTTGGAGAGCCATGGCAGCTGAGCTCTGGAATCGAAGATCAGTCTTGAAGTTTTGAGCGATTTCTCTCACCAATCGTTGGAAGGGAAGTTTTCGGATCAACAATTCGGTATCTGTGAGGTTTCTTTACATCGCCGGTAGCTGGGGCGCTCTTTCGGGCAGCCTAGGTGGCCAGCTGTTTTCTTGGGGCCTTTTTCTTCTTTTAGCTTCTAATACGTCTGCTCAGCTCGACAGTCAAATAGTAGAATGAACCCAATACCACTCAAACAAACACACACATAAATCATGGATATTAGTAAAAGCAGCAGTAAAATTCCTTTTTGATTTATTTTCAAAGTGTTAAGACAACATTCCTATCTTCGTTCTTTCATCGGAATAAAAAGGCTTGATAACAGAGAGTATATAAATAGACGCGATTATCAAAATTGATCACACATAAAAACATTGATGTAAATAATTTCTTTTTACTATTTCTAAGATATTTGCAAATTCCAAAGTTAATGTATGAAATCAGACAAATATTAATGTAATGTGTGATTTTTTTAACTTGAAATAACCACACAAAACTTAGACAGGGCATTCTTGAAAAAAAAAAAAAAAAAAAAAGACTCCAATGACCTTGGGAATCTGTATAATTTTCCTATTGACTTAACCTGGGCTTGACCTTGCTGGCCCCATCACCTGACAAAATTTTACACTACTTTTCATTAGGCCCGGTATATGGATAATCAATTGTTCACCTTTGACCTTTTATTACCATATTTGGAAGTTACCACTGACTTTTGGTGGCACAATGACATCATTTTTTTACTTTTCAATATGGCGACCAGCTATCTGGAATTTTGGAATACAGCTTCGATATTTCTTTATATCATAAGACATGTTTATCGAAAGGTAAGAAAACATTTCTAAATCCTATGAATTGTTAAAGTATTAAACGAATTCATTTCTAACAATTCGATTATCCGAATTTTTCGTCGCTTATTTAGTTTTGTAGCTTCTTCAGTTAGGCCTCTGTACCTCTTCGCGATT
>NW_008708086.1:2500-3461 GCF_000327385.1 Lottia gigantea | reverse complement strand
GGACAGTGGAATAGCTCAGTCAGTAGTAAGTTAGATTGTCGTCTGCTAGAACAGTGGAATAACTCAGTCAGTAGTAAGTTAGATTGTCTGCTAGAACAGTGGAATAGCTCAGTCAGTGTCTGCTAGAACAGTAGAATAACTCAGTCAGTAGTAAGTTAGAGTGTCGTCTGCTAGAACAGTAGAATAACTCAGTCAGTAGTAAGTTAGATTGTCTGCTAGGACAGTGGAATAGCTCAGTCAGTAGTAAGTTAGATTGTCGTCTGCTAGAACAGTAGAATAACTCAGTCAGTAGTAAGTTAGATTGTCTGCTAGAACAGTGGAATAGCTCAGTCAGTGTCTGCTAGAACAGTAGAATAACTCAGTCAGTAGTAAGTTAGATTGTCTGCTAGAACAGTGGAATAGCTCAGTCAGTGTCTGCTAGAACTTTGTAGTTTGCCATGACGTACTTCAAAATGGCTTGTCTGGAGGAGCCGCCCCTTTCCTTCAAGGAAGCGACTGCAGCCTTGATCATATCTACATATTTCGGGTGAGCAGCTGGCACCTTAGGCTTGGCTGAGGTCTTCTTCTTGGGTGATTTGTGAACGGGAGCTACGGCTGCGTCAGTCATCTTGGATTGCTTCTTGCGAACGTCGTTCTTCTTCTGTGTACGAGAGGAAAATGAATAGACTAAACGCGTGTATTGTGTAGACCCATACAAGTAAAGCGCGGACTTGATAGTGAGCACGCCTTAATTTTACCTGGTTTTGACTTGAGATAAATCTTGTGTTTGTAATTTCATGACAAATACGTATTTCAAGGGTCATTTTTGCTAATTTTCCCAAAAATTAGACTTAACCTGGTCAAAGAAACATTTGTCTACTATACCATTCTCATTCTGTGAGGAAATTGGCAATATTTGAACTCAAATCACGGTTTTTTAGAGCCCGACTTTTCCTTTTCGTCCGTTTCAGTAGTGAAAAAG
>NW_008708086.1:0-1297 GCF_000327385.1 Lottia gigantea | reverse complement strand
CCTTGGGCATAATGGTCACTCTCTTGGCGTGGATGGCACACAAGTTGGTATCTTCGAAAAGACCGACCAAATAAGCCTCACTGGCTTCTTGGAGAGCCATGACAGCTGAGCTCTGGAATCGAAGATCAGTCTTGAAGTCTTGAGCGATTTCTCTCACCAATCGTTGGAAGGGAAGTTTTCGGATCAACAATTCGGTGCTCTTCTGGTAACGACGGATTTCTCTCAGAGCCACGGTTCCGGGTCGGTATCTGTGAGGTTTCTTTACACCGCCGGTAGCTGGGGCGCTCTTTCGGGCAGCCTTGGTGGCCAGCTGTTTTCTTGGGGCCTTGCCTCCAGTGGATTTACGGGCAGTCTGCTTCGTACGGGCCATTTTCTTCTTTTAGCTTCTAATACGTCTGCTCAGCTCGACAGTCAAATAGTAGAATGAACCCAATACCACTCAAACAAACACACACATAAATCATGGATATTAGTAAAAACAGCAGTAAAATTCCTTTTTTGATTTATTTTCAAAGTGTTAAGACAAAATTCCTATCGTCGTTTTTCATCGGAATAAAAAGACTTGATAACAGAGAGTATATAAATAGACGCGATTATCAACAATGATCACACATAAAAACATTGATGTAAATAATTTATTTTTACTATTTCTAAGATATTTGAAACTTCCAAAGTTAATGTATGAAATCAGACAAATATTAATGTAATGTGTGATTTTTTTAAACTTGAAATAACTTTATACATACTTTATGCATATTTTGAAAAAAAAAAAAAAAAAAAAAAAAAGACTCCAATGACCTTGGGAATCTGTATAATTTTCCTATTGACTTAACCTGGGCTTGACCTTGCTGGCCCCATCACCTGACAAAATTTTACACTACTTTTCATTAGGCCCGGTATATGGATAATCAATTGTTCACCTTTGACCTTTTATTACCATATTTGGAAGTTACCACTGACTTTTGGTGGCACAATGACATCATTTTTTTACTTTTCAATATGGCGACCAGCTATCTGAAATTTTGGAATACAGCTTCGATATTTCTTTATATCATAAGACATGTTTATCGAAAGGTAAGAAAACATTTCTAAATCCTATGAATTGTTAAAGTATTAAACGAATTCATTTCTAACAATTCGATTATCCGAATTTTTCGTCGCTTATTTAGTTTTGTAGCTTCTTCAGTTAGGCCTCTGTACCTCTTCGCGATTTTAACTTTTGGTCACCTGAATCCCATAATTTTTTCTGCTTTAAATCGATTTTTATATTCGTAATTTGAATATATCACAGTAGACT
>NW_008708085.1:0-1047 GCF_000327385.1 Lottia gigantea | reverse complement strand
TGTAATAGCTTGACATTGTGAAGATGAAGTTTGTAATAGTTTGACATTGTAAAGATGAAGTTTGTAATAGCTTGACATTATGAAGATGAAGTTTGTAATAGCTTGACATTGTGAAGATGAAGTTTGTAATAGCTTGACATTGTGAAGATGAAGTTTGTAATAGCTTGACATTGTGAAGACGAAGTTTGTAATAGCTTGACATTGTGAAGATGAGTTATTTATTGATGTGAACTCTCTAGAGGTGATATCAGACTGACTGTATCATTATGTTACAGTGAACTAGTAATATCATCATCTATATATCATGTTTCATATTGACTTAGTTTCTATCAACTCATCATATTTAAAATCTAAAAAATCACCAACATTTATTGATGTACAGATCTAGATTGTCAGTTTTTCTGGTTATATACAGAATATACAGGTCTAGTTGTCAGTTATTCTGGTTATATACAGAACGTACAGGTCTAGATTGTCAGTTATTCTGGTTATATACAGAATGTACAGGTCTAGATTGTCAGTTATTCTGGTTATATACAGAATATACAGGTCTAGTTGTCAGTTATTCTGGTTATATACAGAACGTACAGGTCTAGATTGTCAGTTATTCTGGTTATATACAAAATGTACAGGTCTAGATTGTCAGTTATTCTGGTTATATACAGAATATACAGGTCTAGTTGTCAGTTATTCTGGTTATATACAGAACGTACAGGTCTAGATTGTCAGTTATTCTGGTTATATACAGAATGTACAGGTCTAGATTGTCAGTTATTCTGGTTATATACAGAACGTACAGGTCTAGATTGTCAGTTATTCTGGTTATATACAGAACGTACAGGTCTAGATTGTCAGTTATTCTGGTTATATACAGAATATACAGGTCTAGTTGTCAGTTATTCTGGTTATATACAGGACGTACAGGTCTAGATTGTCAGTTATTCTGGTCATATACAGAATGTACAGGTCTAGATTGTCAGTTATTCTGGTTATATACAGAACGTACAGGTCTAGATTGTCAGTTATTCTGGTTATATACAGAACGTA
>NW_008708084.1:0-1047 GCF_000327385.1 Lottia gigantea | reverse complement strand
GTAGGAGGTTTCTGAATGACACATGTTGATTCACTAAAGCTGGATTCAGGATAACTGCTGAAAGCGGGTGTGGATGATTCCAAAATAAGGAAAATTTCAGTTGAATATTTCTGGTATTTATTTATCACAAAAATAGAAAAAATGCATATATTCAGGTAAAAGCTAATTATGCCGATGTCAAACCCAACCAAAACATTTGCCTCCTTCCCTCTTTTAGCCGCTTTAACAGTTGTCGGCCAGAATGTCCAAGAATGAATCCTTCTGAAAATCAGAAAGATCGAAAAATAATTAGTACGAGTTTTGCCCTTGTTCTTGAAAACGCACTCAATTTTTATCTTAGATTTTGATGAAACTTGGAGTGAGTGTTTGTAATCACACAAGGATGAACACTATTCTAAATAAAGAAATGAATAAAAATATTTGATATAAGTCATTGCCCTTGTTTTTGGAAACAGTTTCAATAATTTGCTCAAAAACACTTTAGAAGGCACAATTCTTGACAAGATTTTTCCGAAACTTGGCATGTGTGCTTGTAGTCACCCAAGGATGAACCCTATCGAAAATAAAAAAAAATCTAAAAATATTGAGTATATCGCCCTTATAAACGCGTTTGCTAGATTGTATAGCGACAAACATAATTCCGCAGACGACGAACATTTAGCTCGAACAATACGCCAGTGCCACGGAAAATCACATGACCTCAAAATGGCGACGTCCAGAAGAAAATGTAAAATTGCGTTTGCTATATTATTAATTTTAAAAAAGACGCCAACGTAGACGGCGAAATAGGAGCATTTGGGTCCGTACCCGGATTCAACGTCGTAAAGAGCAGGGTGTGTTCGGCAACCTTGTAAATTTACCGGTTGTTTCCAGGGCTTGTGTTATTTCTTGCATCGCAGTGTACTTCTATCTGAATAGTCAGGCAAAGAAATCATAAACAAACAGGCAGATTGCGACCACATATCAACTAAAATCTGCTCCTTCTCCACAATCCAAAATTTTGTGTTGGTGGATTCACTGGACGTCGCGATTTTGAGTGTCATGTGG
>NW_008708083.1:7573-9139 GCF_000327385.1 Lottia gigantea | reverse complement strand
AATCGATGCAAAATACGCCTTCTAGAGCCGATTTTCGANCTTTTTGCACANNTGTTGAACTGTGNNGCATTTCCGGTTTTGCAAAAATGTTCCAATATATATTAAAGGAACATGTTGCCACTACAGAAGGTCTAGAGAAGTTGAATGGTTACTGCAACTACTGCAGTCTAGGCTCCGGAAGGTGTGTAAATTTCGAAAAAAAAGAATGGACATTTCGATAACAAACTGGGACTTTGCTAAAAAAAGAATTGACATTTCGATAACAAACCGGGACTTATAAACAATACAAAATAAACACTACAAAAGTATTACAGTATAAATCGAAATCCTAAAGGCTTAAAACCAGTGAAAATATGTGAAAAAAACTAGAAAAAAACTAGTATGGTTCCCGCTGCATAAATGGAGCTTGATGGGAATGACGATAAACGCGGCAAACCAGCTATTTATACTTTCTCCAAGTTAATTTATGCACATGACCTACATAACGTTTTTAGACATTTTCTCCCTAGTCCAGACTGCGATTTCTGTAAATTTTCTCTACATTTATGAAAAAAATATCACTGAAGACGATTTTAATGCTTAAACGACTCCCTAGAGCCCGACTTGGACGTGAAAAATCTTTTTTTAAAAAACTGAAACAGTTACTTCCCTTAACTTAAAGAAGGAAATAAAAGTCAGGTGACTTTAATGCATTAAAGGGACTCCTTCCTCAAAAATTTTTTATGGCATTTTTGAAATTTCCAAACCTGAATTCTGTCCTAGAAAAATTGTGCTTTAAACCCTAATGTCCCTTTTTTGGACGCCACCTGACAATAAATGTGCAAAAAACCACATTTCAGCCATGTTTCGCTAGATGTCTGCCCTAGAGTTCAATTTAAATACAATTTGAATCAAATTGCGCATGCGGGTGGCCAATCGAGTTCTCTATTCGATCAGTAAAGTTCAAAATCCCTAAAGTCACTCAAACTATCCGGTTACCGCGCTTTTCTACTTGTTGCACACACTTAGTTACTAAAACAAGATGGCCGCCGATTGGTGGCATATCGAAATTTGAAGAACTAAAGTGCCCATTGCCATTTTAGAAATCCCATTCAAAGTCTACTTTTTGCATTTTGAAAATGAAAAGGCCTATCCCACTAAGCCCATTTATTTGAATTCAGTGTCCAAAAAACCATGTTTGTCCTAAAAACCTTCCCTTGTTGTTAGAACTATGTCTATATTCCTAAGTCCAACTCTTTCGAACAAACACCCATTTCTACTTGTCTTGGGAATCTGAATTTTTGCACGCCGTTAGGCATCTCAGGGCCAGAAAAGCAGATTCTGGAAATGACTACAAAGTGCTTTCCTAAAGCTAGTTTAGGGAGCTGGGGCAAAGGTTCTAACACATTCGGGTTTTCCAGACATACGTCCTTCAATGTTACTCAGTTCTTGAATTAGGCCTATTTTGAATGAAGGAATGGGGTCTTTTTGCAACATGAATGCCACTTATAGGGAAGATTTACCCTTTATTCCTCTCCTTATTTACCAGGGCTTTTTTCAACCCACCTTCTTCTTCCCCCAAATGCT
>NW_008708083.1:5175-6557 GCF_000327385.1 Lottia gigantea | reverse complement strand
TACAGGGCTTACATGGAGCTTGGTCAACTTGGTACAACAGTCTTTTAAGTTTACTCACTTTGTTGATTTTAGAGCCAAAAAATACTAGAAGTACACAAGCATGTAGCGGTTCTATCTGGCTGCATGCCTGTGAACTTCCAGCTTCCGGACTCCAATATTAGCCCAGTTACACGGCTTACATGGAGCTTGGTCAACTTGGTGCAACAGTCTTTTACTCGTTTACTCATTTTGTTGATTTCAGAGCCGTGAAACTAGAAGTGCACAGACATGGAGCTGTTCTATCTGGCTACATCCATGTGAACTTCCAACTTTCGAACTAAACCGCTATACCCAAACAAATGTACTTTATAAAAGTCTTGCCAAAATGCGACCAGCTACGATGAATAACTGACAACAAGTGAAGTGCAATGAAGGCAAGCAGTGTCATGACGCAATAAATGATAATGATATGCATGTGACCTACATTCAAGAAATTGACAGTTTCTGTGTCTGTGAATTAAGTTTTGAAGGACATTTGGTCCACATTTATGAAATAAAATGCACTGAAGACGATGATAATGCCTAAATGACTCCCCAGAGCCCCGCTTGGCCGTGAAAAATCTATCATTCTTTTTTTGCCCTAACTTTACGGGAGGTAACTCATTTGTTTACATTTTTTCGACAAGTAAAGGTGCCTAAAACTGACATTTTTTTATTGCATTTTTGAAATGCCAAGTGTATTCTGTCCTTTTCTTTGTTTTTCCTAGCAGCCCTAGTGCTTTGAAAGTGTTAGAACTCTCCAAATTTACTCAATAACGTAATCGAGGTCAAATTGCTCAAATTTCCAAATTTCAGAGAAAACTTGTTATTAGATGATGGGGCTCGTTAAAATGCAAGTGAGAGTGCAATTGTCGCATCTCTAAGTTGATTTTTGGCTGAGAAAAAAAATCAAAAAGAACTTTTTTTTTATATTGAAATTTGTGTCCCGAAACCTTATTGTCCAAAAAACCTTTGCTTGCTGAAAAAAAACTTGACAAGTTGATTTTTCAGTCATTTTTCAAGTTTTTCCAATGAATTTTTAACAGCTAACTCGTTTCCATCATGTCCAACTGCACCTAAAAAATCAGCAGGTTTCTTTGTTTTTCCTAGCAGTCCTAGTGCTTTGAAAGTGTTAGAAGTCCAACTCTTACGAACAAACACCCATTTCTATTTGTCTTGGAAATCTGAATTTTTGCATGCAGTTAGGTACCACCTAGTCTAGCTCAGGGTCAGAATCTCCAAGTCTGCAGTCTATTCCTTCCTTGTCGTTTTCAACTTTTCCCGAAAAACACCCTCTGTAAAAGCCCATTTCTAATAATCCGACAAGTCAGAAAATTGCAGTGTGCAATGGGGCCAAAAAGTTG
>NW_008708083.1:0-907 GCF_000327385.1 Lottia gigantea | reverse complement strand
TTTATGTCTCTAACACCTGCCCTGGCTGATTGAACTCTGTCTACTAAACATGCCCTGTTGCTAGAACCCTAATGATGAAAGATTAATGTCGCTAAAACATGTCACTATGCTAGAACTTCCTTTTTTCTATTCTGGTTTTTAGGGTCATTTTTAGGGTAATTTAATGGTTTGGGAGGTCTTTTTCATAACATTGATCTATTTAATAAAGACCTGGACAATAATCTCGATCTTTATTCTACGGATTAATGATGTTTATAGGGGAAGATTAACCCTAATTATTATTTTATTGTTAATTAGAAAAGTCCTCTCCTCATTTACCAGGGCTTGAGACCTGCATGATATTTCTATCATGGCTGAGTTAAACTTTGTTGTTTTTGGATTCTGAAGAGTTCAATTGCAGTTCTATATCGCTATTGAACCCTCTGGACCCAATATTACAAAATCCTTCTAAATCTTCTTCTGTCAAAGTGGTATTGTTGCTGCAGCTGAAAAAGTCAAGTGTTGTTCTACCTACCTACCTTCTTACCATTTATTTCGAAAAGTCTTCTCCTCATGGTAACACTTTGTTTGTTGTTTTTGGATTCTGAAGACTGGGTACCAGAGAGTTCACTAGCAGTTGTATCTCGCTATTGAACCCTCTGGACCCAATCTTACAAAATCCTTCTAAATCTTCTTCTGTCAAAGTGGTATTGTTGCTGCAGCTGAAAAAGTCAAGTGTTGTTCTACCTACCTACCTTCTTGCCATTTATTTCGAAAAGCCTTCTCCTCAAGGTAACACTTTGTTTGTTGTATTTGGATTCTGAAGACTGGGTACCAGCGGGTTCAAAAGCAGTTGTATCTCGCTATTAAACCCTCTGGTCCCAATCTTACAAAATCCTTCTAAATCTTCTTCTGTCAAAGTGGTATT
>NW_008708082.1:0-1047 GCF_000327385.1 Lottia gigantea | reverse complement strand
TTTCTCAAGAATATGCACAAATCAATGGTGACTCACTGCTATCGTGCGACAATCTTCTGTTTGTTTGATTGACTATGATGGTAAATAAGTGAAACTCTTACTATAGTTTCTACATACATTGAAGATTGTATTATAAGAAGATATCTTATCGCCCTCTCGACAAAATACAAATGAACATAATGTTGTCTTTGGTTGATTTCGACAATACATTAAATAAACATTGGCAAGATGTTTGAACTTATTATGCTTGGGATGGTAGACTAGTAGACTAATGTTTGCCTTAGGTCGGTTGACGATTCAAAGCATCTTCCTTAGGAACTGTCTCGGAACACTTATAAATTTCATTTAAGCACCCAATAATACTGGGTCAAAAGAACATAACACAATAATGTTGGATCAAAAGAACATAGCCCAATAATGTTTGGCACCAAAGAACATAACCCAATGTTTGGCACCAAAGAACATAGCCCAATGATGTTTGGCACCAAAGAACATAGCCCAATAATGTTTGGCACCAAACAACATAGCCCAATAATGTTTGGTCCAAAAGCAAATAATCCAATTATGATTGGTTCAAAAGCACTTAATCGAAAATATTATTTTATTAGTCCAGAGAAAGAATATTAATACATGACCAAAATATTTTTTTCATTGCCAATAACTTTCAGAAAAGTAAGACGTAACGCAAAATATATATTCTATTTCCCAATAAGGTTCAATATTATATTAGAACTAATCATTTACTTTTTTACCCAAAAAGATGAAATTTCACTTAGAAGCACAGATGCGCCATTTGTTTTTTTGTTTTTTGGTTTTGTTTTTTACCAATCATTCCATTGTCTCAGAAACGTGATTTTTTTTTTAGCTAAGCCCTTTAGTAATAGTGTTTACTGTTCACCGTCGAAATTTGAGCCTTCAAAACCATGTGTATCTGCGTTTGAAAGTTAAAAAGACGAGTCGTCTGTTTTTGAGACACTGCCATATATAGAAAAAGCATCTATGCACATTTATAGTACTCCTGAAGACTTATTACATATATCCAAGACT
>NW_008708081.1:0-1048 GCF_000327385.1 Lottia gigantea | reverse complement strand
TCTACCAGATTTCTTTTATACTATTAGCACATGATTTCTTTTGGAACATTAAAACAGTATATCTGTTAGACCATTACCATCAGATCTCTGATATACCATTACCATCAGATCTCTGATATACCATTACCACCAGATCTCTGATATACAATTACTATCAAATCTCTTTTATACCATTACCACCAGATCTCTGATATACCATTACTACCAAATCTCTTTTATACCATTACCACCAGATCTCTGATATACCATTACTACCAAATCTCTTTTATACTAATACCACCAGATCTCTGATATACCATTACTACCAAATCTCTTTTATACCATTACCACCAGATCTCTGATATACCATTACTACCAAATCTCTTTTATACCATTACCACCAGATCTCTGATATACCATTACTACCAAATCTCTTTTATACCATTACCACCAGATCTCTGATATACCATTACTACCAAATCTCTTTTATACTAATACCACCAGATCTCTGATATACCATTACTACCAAATCTCTTTAATACTAATACCACCAGATCTCCTTTAGACCATTACCACCAGATATATCTTATACCATTAACACCAGATTTTCTTTAGTTTTATACCATTAACACAAAATAACTTTTATACCATTTACACAATATCTTTGTTATTCCATTACCACCAGATCCCTTTTATACAAGATCTATTATATACCATTTACACCAGATCTTTTATAAGCTTTTACCATTACAACCAGATCGCTTTTATATCATTGCCAACAGATATTATTGTATACATATACCAGATCTCTTTTATACTATTGTCAACACATGTCTTGTATACCATTACTACCAGGTCCCTTATGTACCATCAATACCAGATCTCTTTTATACCATTAACACCAGATTTCGTTAAGACCATTACCACAATAACTCTTTTATTCCATTACTACCAGACCTCTTTAATATCATTACCACCAGATCTCTTATAAACCATTACTACCAGATCCCTTTTATATCATTGCCAACACATATCGTGTATACTATTTCCATCAGATCTATTTAAACCA
>NW_008708080.1:8304-9138 GCF_000327385.1 Lottia gigantea | reverse complement strand
AAACTTGTACATGTACTTAGTACAACTTTACGATACATCTATGTTACAATATAGTACAACGTGATATTTACTTATAGTACATTGTGATACATTATGCAATTTGTAATAATACTTTACAACATGCAACCGCGTTATCCAGTGTGGTACAATATAATGCTATAAAATAAACGTTCACTGTAGTACAGCGCTGTACAAAGATATAAAATTGGTACTCTGATACATAATAATATACAGAATGCCAGCTTGTTCCCTGCGTGGTATACAACACAATACAACGCAGTAAAAGACGGCAAAATGTGTAGCACTATGTTAAAATAGCAATGGGGCACCACATGATACACTGAACAGTACAGCGTGGAACAGTGCAGTACAACATTGGGCATTATACATAGTTGTGTACATTATTGTTAAATGTGGTGTAACGAGATACTGGTGGCTCAGAATGGTACAATGTGTGGTGCACCGTGGTTGGGTTCAATATTTTTAATAAACATGTAGTACAATGTGGTTCAATATTGTCTATATGGTACAAGGTAACGCTCAATTAATGTACAACTTGCAATTTGTCACGGATGTAAACTAGACGATAATTAGAAAAATTGTCACACTCTGTTTTTTTTATGATGGATTATTGTATTAAAAGAAAATGGAGTCCCACATTTATCTATCAGAATGAACCAAATGCCAAATATTCATTATTAGCTATGTACCCTCCCATTCCAGTTGTAGGTATGCCGAGTTGACAAACCCAGTCCGAAAATGGCATACTGATGTAAAGTTATATTAAAAATTGTAGCAAGAATGAGAATTTAAAAAATAATAAAGAATGCCAGA
>NW_008708080.1:0-1747 GCF_000327385.1 Lottia gigantea | reverse complement strand
TGAGAACAGTATGGGCAGTATATCAGGGCAATAAAGAAATTCACTGTATATACTCGTCAGAACCCATAGAACGCCCATCNCCTTTTATACACCTTTGAAATTAGTTATAACAATACAAGTATATAAGATACATAATGGATATTACACAGGACCCCAATACCTTAAACCCGTTAAAAACTGATTGAGATGATAGAAAGACTAATGTGATATGAATGATGAACAGGAAGATACGATCACTGACCAACGCCCCGTAAAGGTATGCGTGAGGACAATACAACTCTGACAATACACGCAGTATATCAGGGTGATATCGAGACATGTCGATATAAAGAAGAGTATATTATTGAGATGATAGAAAGACTAATGTGATATGAATGATGAACAGGAAGCAGTAATCAATATAATCAATATTCTAGTTGATAATACAATGTTTATATACAATAAACTTCACCTAATTATAAATCAATATCTCGATTAGGAGGTTTTTTAATTATTGATTTTGTCATCAGATAGACCTTAATTCATTTCGGCACGCCTCTGACCCAATAACTTAAAGGGATACTGTCGTTTAAATATCTATATACAACTTCCTGGTTTTATTGTACTAAACATTTCAACAATTTACATTGTCACCATCAGTTTATATGGTATACTACTCCCTGGTTTTATTGTACTAAACATTTCAACAATTTACATTGTCACCATCAGTTTATATGGTATACTACTCCCTGGTTTTATTGTACTAAACATTTCAATAATTTACATTGTCAACATCAGTTTATATAGTATACTACTCCTGAGTTTTATTGTACACAATGTTTCAACAATTTACATTGTCATCATCAGTTTATATAGTATACTACTCCTGAGTTTTATTGTACACAATGTTTCAACAATTTACATTGTCATCATCAGTTTATATAGTATACTACTTCTGAGTTATATTGTACACAATGTTTCAACAATTTACATTGTCATCATCAGTTTATATAGTATACTTCTCCTGAGTTTTATTGTACACAATGTTTCAACAATTTACATTGTCACCATCAGTTTATATGGTATACTACTCCTGAGTTATATTGTACACAACGTTTCAACAATTTACATTGTCACCATCAGTTTATATAGTATACTACTCCTGAGTTTTATGTACACAATGTTTCAACAATTTACATTGTTATCATCAGTTTATATAGTATACTACTCATGAGTTATATTGTACACAACGTTTCAACAATTTACATTGTCACCATCAGTTTGTATAGTATATTACTCCCGAGGTTTTATTACACACTACGGTTAAACAATTTACATTGTCATCATCAGTTTGTATAGTATACTACTCCTGAGTTTTATTGTACACAATGTTTCAACAATTTACATTGTCATCATCAGTCTATATGGTATACCTCTCCCGAGTTTTATTGTAAACAACGTTTCAGCAATTTACATTGTCACCATCGGCAGTAAACACGACGACCCTTTTTTTTTATTTTATTTCGATCCAGTTAATGATTATTAAGACTGTTATTTTGTTCCGTTATCTGTTTTGCAATCGCTTTAATCTCTCTGAAATCTCTTCTAAAATCACATCGTAACACATCTAATCTATTTCATACATCTTTCATAGAACATTTAATTTTCTTTTATAGCCGAAGTAATTTATCGTCTACCTTTACTGACAAGATGCCATGCTGAAAATAGGTTTACAATTATCATGCACATTTACTGCGAAAATCAGTGA
>NW_008708079.1:353758-354612 GCF_000327385.1 Lottia gigantea | reverse complement strand
CCTTTTCCGCTTCGCTCGCCGCTCTGAGGGAATCCCGGTTGGTTTCTTTTCCTCCGCTTAGTGATATGCTTAAGTTCAGCGGGTAATCTCGCTCGATCCGAGGCCGGTGATAAAGAAGGTAAACAAATATTGAATAAAAGCACCTTCTCGAGTTTGCCTTGCAAAAGCGTTCTTTTTCTCTTTCAGGACTAGAAGGGCCTTGACGGAGAAACAACCAAGCCGAAACAAAGAGCCGCTCGTCGAGAGCTTCGAGGCAATTAATCAGAAAAAAAAGACAAAAAACGACCAGACCAGCCTTCCCTTCCCCCGCCGACGTCTTCTTCAGAGCTTTTCCATCCCCTTGGGTCGTTCTTTAACCGCCTAGCAGAGCACCAGGCGAGAACGGCTTTTAGGGGGGGAAAGTTGCAAAGACGTCCGCGCGAGAGAGAGAGAGAAAGCAAAAGTCGACCGCGTGACGGGCCTCCTTTCCTTTCGTCACCTCCACGACTCTGTCTCAGCAGATTCTATCCTCCAGCCGCTTCGTCCAAAAAAAGAGCTGAACGTACAAAACGGTCTACCTTTAAGGAGACGGGACCCAGCGTCAAGACGCCAGTCGCGACTCCCAGTCTTGGGGAGTTTTTCCTGCCGGCCCTCGGACGAACGTGGCCGCGGGAGGACCCGCTGCCGCCATGTGCGTTCGAGACGTCGATGATCTTCACTGCAATTCACATCACTTAACGCGTCAGGCCGCGCTCTTCATCGACGCACGAGCCGAGTGATCCAACGCCTACGGTCGTACGTTTAACGTTTCATTTTAAGTGAGACGGCCGCCGAAACAAACGACGGCTCGCAACAACAAATTTGTGTCCTTGATA
>NW_008708079.1:348427-349950 GCF_000327385.1 Lottia gigantea | reverse complement strand
GTCGTTTACGTTTCATTTTAAGTGAGACGGCCGCCGAAACAAACGACGGGCTCGCAACAACAAATTTGTGTCCTTGATAGTGTGGAAAAATAAGGTTTGACGACCGTGGGGAGAAGTGGCCGGCGGCTTGGCGTTTCCGCCAAGAGCTCTTTGAACGCACCCTGACCGCGCGAGTCGACAGATCTGCCTCCCCCCGACGAAAAGGGTCTCCGATGCAAGAGTTCGGTAGTTTCGATCTCTCTCTCCTACGTACCGGCACGGAAGGCGGACATTCCGAGGTGCTGCTACCCCCCCAGAGAGAAGCAGACCTCGCCACAGACTGGTAAAACCTCGCACTCTCTTTGCTTCAGAGCTTCGCCGCCGCTCGCGGACCGAGCGACAAGAGAGCAAGCGAAGGACCCCGGACGGGTCTCCTAACATCTGCCACACGCACTCGACGATTCGTCCAATCCAGAAAAAAAAAGTTTCGGTCAAGACACGACTGGCAGCCTTCCTCGCGAGGAGAGAATGCAAAATCCAGCGTGAAAAGAAAACGGTAATGATCCTTCCGCAGGTTCACCTACGGAAACCTTGTTACGACTTTTACTTCCTCTAAATGATTAAGCTCGAACGCCTTTCCGGGCCCACTCGAAAGCAGGCCCAGTCCAACGGCCTCGCTTAGCCATTCTATCGGAGGTAGCGACGGGCGGTGTGTACAAAAGGCAGGGACTTAATCGGCGCCAGCTGATGACGGACGCCTACTCGGAATTCCTCGTTCACGGGGCTGAGTTGCAAGCCCCGATCCCCAGCACGAAGACGATTGGCACGGTTAACCCGCAGTAGGCGAGACTGCCCCCGTGAAGGAACAGCCCCAACCTCCCCTCTCGGGGCGGGTTCCCGGCCTGACCAAACCAAGACCGTAGGCACTCGCGCTTTCGTCTTCAGTGTAGCGCGCGTGCGGCCCCGGACATCTAAGGGCATCACTGACCTGTTATTGATCTCTCTCACCTAGCTTAAGCTTGCTCGGGATCCCCCTAAGAAGTAGCGACGATCGCTGCGACTCGCCCGATGTTCTCCCTGCTCCCCGAAGGGAGACTACGATTCGAGAACCACGAGCCGACTAGTTAAGGGCGAGGCCTCGCCCGTTAGCGGAATAAACCAGACTTTTCACTTCACCAGCCACGAACGGCCATGCACCACCACCCATCGAATCGAGAAAGAACTGCACGAGCGTCTGTCAATCCTGACGATGTCCGGACCGGGTAAGTTGCCCCGTGTTGAGTCAAATTAAGCCGCAGGCTCCACTCCTTGTGGTGCCCTTCCGTCAATTCCTTTCAGTTTCAGCCTTGCGACCATACTACCCCCGGAACCCGTAAACTCTCAGGTTGCCCGAAGCCGCCACGGACGGGTCCATAACCGCTGTTCTCGAGCCTCGTCCGCGGCCCGGTCGGCAGCGTTTACCGTCGGTACTACGACGGTATCTGATCGTCTTTGCTCCACCCACCTTCGTTCTGGATTAAGGAAGACGTCCGGGGCCAGCGCTT
>NW_008708079.1:303014-323406 GCF_000327385.1 Lottia gigantea | reverse complement strand
CCAAGTTCCTAAAAAGTGGGTATGTTTTCAATCTCGCTAAGGACACGAAAAAACAACGCCACACACCAACAAAAAAACAAAAAAAAAAAAAAAAAAAAAAAAAAATAGAGAGAGAGAGAGACTCCGTCCGTCTAGTTGCGGACAAATCTCCTAGTCGAGGGACAAGTCTCAACGCATCGCAGCCACAACAGGCCGCTCTACCGAGTACGACACCCCGACTCGCACAAACCCAAGTCGTCTGCAAGCAGATTTTCCTGCTTTCGAAAGACACCTGCCGAAATATACAGGTCGGACACACACCACCCCAGTCACTCGGGAAGAGCGAGGAGGGGCCTAATCGTTCTGTCGCCCGTCTCGGAAAAGCAGACGCGGACGTCGTGGGACGGGATTCCGGCTTAGAGGCGTTCAGCCGTAAGCCCCAGGACAAAGGCAAAGCCCCAATGGCAATAAACCACCAAGCACCAACGCTTTCAATCCCGGACCAACGTTCCTCTCGTACTAGTCAGTCCTACCCGCTCGTAGCCGCTCGTTCGTAAAGAGTTCCCTACCAGTAGGGTAAAACTAACCTGTCTCACGACGGTCTAAACCCAGCTCACGTTCCCTGTTGGTGGGTGAACTAAATATAATAATATAATATTGATTGTAGTTTATTGTGTTTCGGACTATGAAGGGGAGGATACTGAATCTATGTGTTTATTTCAACCAACCACATACCCTCTTGTGAAATATTACTCAGTGTGTTTTTATACAGTGATTCTGATTGGCTAATAATGACCTTAAAATTTTCGTTGATTAAATATGGCTGACTGGTCGAGAATTTTTATAACAACTGACTTTCAAGAAATATTTAAAGACAAGCTTAGCTTTTGATGTATGACATCTGATGTAACTAGACGAAAGGTAAAAAGAGCGTGGCTTCTTCATTATATACCATCATTGTTAAGGTATTTTCGAAAAGAAGTCGAGTTAATTTTTTCCCATATCGTCGTTTGTTTTGAATTGATCTTGTCCGACAAACTCTAACACTTTGTTTATATTTCAGATGAATTTATTTTCTGGAAATAGAAAATGGCTGGCACTGGGAATAATACTGCCGATTGCCACGTATGGACTCTGGATGTTTTTGATTGCTTTCTATACTTTCATATTTTTTGGAGGGTGAGTTATTTTTTATCAACAACTTGTAAACGGTTTATAATTACAACACACTATCAATATTTCTTGTTACCAGATGACAGGGCAATATAACAACAGATTCTTGCTAGTAGTAACAAGCAAAGAGGAAATAACTAGATTCTGTATTAGAGATATTTATCATGTCAATAGATCGTCATTGTGGGATTTAGTAATTGATTTATTGATTAGAGACAAACTATCAACATAACATGAAAGAAACAACCAGACTGTAGAGTCAAGTAACCTAATTTCGTGGAAACCTATTATTCGTGGATTTCCAGAAATTATTAATAATTTACATGAGCGACCTTGCGCGACATCCGCATTAGTTTGTATTAATAAACATGGGTTTTCTCTACAATATCAGCTAGTAGAATGAATCCAGTAGTTTCAAGCAAGGTAAAATGTATTAATGTATACTTTGACAAATACAAAATGGCGGATTTCACTTATTACCAAACGTCACCATTTTTTATCAGCCGAATTTCCTTATAATCCCAAGCGGTAATCGGAATTCCAACTGTCGTCTGCTAGAATATATTCCAACGAATGAAGTCACGTGATCAACTAGCCGATTCCGCGTCGGCAGAAAATTTCTATGAAACACAAAGTGGGCCATATTCTTATGTTGTTTCAGTGACTTTTAGCAATAAATCACGCTACGTATCTTATTTTGTCAGTTGCTATTTTTTTTTTTAATTCGTGGTTCTTTGAAGGAATTGTCACTAGTTATAATGAATTGATATTAAAGATAAATACTAAGAGAAGTTAATTATACCACCCGGTATCCATACAACGTGTTTTTCTCGACTTATTTATAGATCAAACATTGTACACGAAAATAGGTGACGCATTCTGCCGCCGTTGCCGAGTTGGTTGCTCATGAAATATGGGTCAAAGTGAAGGATTCATAAAGAAAATCGAAATAAACCAATTTTAATTATTTTGTATAATAGCTGAGGAAACATCTAAGATATACAATTTTTTTTTCGTTTTTTTAACTTTGACGAAATTCGATGTTGAATCCTTATATCCACGAAAATAGGTTACACCACTGTATATTGTTCAGTCATACTTAAATGTCAATTCTACAAAGTCACATTACACAATTATCTTATTTTAATATATTATAACAGCACTAATGTCTACAGAATAAGAAAAATAAAATTCTAGTCATTTTTATACTGGTCATATATCATTTAGAAATCCTTCTTCCAAGGAGAAATTATATTAAAATATGTGATCTTAAACACAGAATTATAAATTAAAAAACAGAATTAGTTTTGATATTTGGTTTGTGGTCCAAGGGAAGTAATTTACTATAAATCAGAGTTGATATATTATCTCCCTTTGACCACTAGTAAACTGAACAACGCTTGATACACAAGAAAAAAATATGTCTAAATAACTACAACTTTATAGTAAGCACAGACTTTATATTAAAAACACAGACTTTATATTAAAAACACAGACTTTATATTAAAAACACAGACTTTATATTAAAAACACAAACTTTATATTAAAAACACAGACTTTATATTAAAAACACAAACTTTATATTAAAAACACAGACTTTATATTAAAAACACAAACTTTATATTAAAAACACAGACTTTATATTAAAAACACAGACTTTATATTAAAAACACATACTTTATATTAAAAAACACAGACTTTATATTAAAAACACAGACTTTATATTAAAAACACAAACTTTATATTAAAAACACAGACTTTATATTAAAAACACAGACTTTATATTAAAAACACAGACTTTATATTAAAAACACAAACTTTATATTAAAAACACAGACTTTATATTAAAAACACAAACTTTATATTAAAAACACAGACTTTATATTAAAAACACAGACTTTATATTAAAAACACAAACTTTATATTAAAAACACAGACTTTATATTAAAAACACAGACTTTATATTAAAAACACAGACTTTATATTAAAAACACAAACTTTATATTAAAAACACAGACTTTATATTAAAAACACAAACTTTATATTAAAAACACAGACTTTATAGTAAAAACACAAACTTTATATTAAAAACACAGACTTTATATTAAAAACACAGACTTTATATTAAAAACATTCATCTTAGTTGTGTTTTATTTGTGTATAATCTGCCCAGTCTAATTGTATGACAAGAGTTTACACCCATTTTAATTCTCTACCGCGAAATTGAAAGTCAAATTTTTAAAAAAGCTATAATATTACAACAAAACCTTCAAATCACTTTACAAATGGCTTTAATTGTGATTTGAAAGCTTTGTTGAAATGTTATATACTCTACATGTTTCTTGAAAAATTTTTGATTTGATTTCTAGCTAGACACTTAATGCTGGTGGCACACAAGCAGTTTTTGGTGCCGATTTTTTGGGCATCATGAGAATGACGTGGCTGAAATACCTGAAGCTGGTTGACATAGACACTAAATTAAGACTCAGGTTCCCACAGTCTCACTCCCCCAGCAGTCATACCCCTCCCCTTAACTCTTTTGTAACAACTGACATTTTTCAAAAAGACAAAAATTCAGACTCAAAATAGATTGCACCGAACATTTGCCAAATAGTACCTGACAATGTCTGTGTCCAGACGCCTATTTCAGTTAAAATTTGTTTATCTTCTAATCTTCTGTTTTTATTCACAGATTGTCTCTATATATAGTTAATCTAGGGTTATTAATATATTAAAATAACTAATACTATTATGGTGAACAATGAGATCTTCTAAAACAAAAATAAAACAAAAACTATGATCTCTATGTTGGTTAGTTTATAAATATACTACTCTCTTAACTCTGTCTGACTGATCAACATCTTTATAGCTAGTAAAATAGCTACCCATTGCTGAAGAGTTCTTTTTATCATTTTCTTCAATAATAACCATCTAGTATGAAGGTCAACCAACAAAATATATATTAAATTATAAGATTAATAAGGGAAGTAATTTACCACAAATCAGAACTGGTTGACGATTATCTCCCTTTGACCACCAGTAAACTGTTTCATTGTAAATTTATTATTTATTCACAATTTCAAAAAGATTCAGATATTCTATAATAACAGTAAAGTATCATCTTAGTTGTGTCTTCTTTGTGTATAATCTTTTTGTTCCATTACAAAAACATATGTATTAGATAGGTATTAAGGTTTTTCAATTAAATAATATGATGTATTTGTTTTATTGAAAATTCTTTCTGTAAGTATTTCAATAAGCTTCAGTTTTATTGTTAATGTTCCCTGATAACTAAAGGAATGAATTCATAATAGAAATTATCTATATATTAATAAAATTAGCAGATCTTTATTGACAATTCATGTATATATTAAGAACTGGACAACTACAGACTCTGGCTTTTGTCTTTTGGGGATAACAAATGTTGTCCACTGACCTACAGATAAGAAGGCTAATTCTTCTTAATTTTTTTTGACAGAACCTACCTTCTCTACTATAAATCAATGAAATAACAAATAGCACTTGTTTTTTTTTTATTACATCACATAATTATCATTGATTAATTAATCCCCCAATTAATTTTGATATTCACCCGATAATGTGTTTTATGCCCACATGACATTGTTTATTTGATAACATCCGGTAGACTTTACTTTTGTTTTTATAATAAATTTTACGGTAGCCCTCCTTTTACTACAAAACTAAATCTTGAAGTCTTCATAGTATATTATACTGTCAATCTGTGAGGTCTATAATAGGCCTATATAACATAGACGTTGTTTCAAAAATCTTTTTTATTATCGGTAGATCATCAAACACTGTTTCATAAATCGTTTTGTAATTTTACTGTAGCCTGTAAATATTCATTTATTGCCTGTTTAACCGACTTACGTACAAGTCTATCCATTTATAAAGAGTGTTAAAATGGAAGCGGCAAATTTGGAAAATGTAAAATTGTCAGTATTTACTTTAAGAACAACATTTTTTTTAAATAAGGCGTAGGCCTACCATGTGATTTAGATGGCTGGGATTATCCTTGCATCCTTTCAAACATCATTTCAAACTGTCATTGTATTTGATTTAATCAATACTGAGGAATGACATGAGTTATTTCATGCTAGGGTAGATATTTACTGTATCATGTAGTAGATATTTACTGTCTCATGTAGTAGATATTTACTGTATCATGTAGTAGATATTTACTGTATCATGTAGTAGATATTTACTGTCTCATGTAGTAGATATTTACTGTCTCATGTAGTAGATATTTACTGTATCATGTAGTAGATATTTACTGTATCATGTAGTAGATATTTACTGTATCATGCAGGTAGATATTTACTGTATCGTGTAGTAGATATTTACTGTATCATGTAGTAGATATTTACTGTATCATGCAGTAGATATTTACTGTATCATGCAGTAGATATTTACTGTATCATGCAGTAGATATTTACTGTATCATGTAGTAGATATTTACTGTCTCATGTAGTAGATATTTACTGTCTCATGTAGTAGATATTTACTGTATCATGTAGTAGATATTTACTGTCTCATGTAGTAGATATTTACTGTCTCATGTAGTAGATATTTACTGTCTCATGTAGTAGATATTTACTGTATCATGTAGTAGATATTTACTGTCTCATGTAGTAGATATTTACTGTCTCATGTAGTAGATATTTACTGTATCATGCAGTAGATATTTACTGTATCATGTAGTAGATATTTACTGTCTCATGTAGTTGATATTTACTGTCTCATGTAGTTGATATTTACTGTCTCATGTAGTATACATGATATATCACATGGCGTATTTTTTAGAAAAGTCAGTTTGGAGCATAAAATTCATAAATTTATGCGCTTCAAAAAATTTCTTAACTCCGGAAAGTACATGTTTGACCTAGAAGAGGTATGATGAACGTGCATGCGCATTGTGTGGTTTGTATGGCAAAAAGATAGAATGGAAGTATCTTGTGTTGTTGGTGCACACATCGCTTTCAGAAAGGCAGAAGTATCAAGTTTTTCAATCTCCTCGTAGGAAAAGACAACAAGCATGGAGTGGAGCAATTAACAGGAAGAATTTTGTAGCATTTTGTGAATGGATGGACAGACTATGTTGATGAATGTTATGTGAATTTTGAACCATCAGCTTTACAGACATTTAAATCAGCAGTAAGACACAGTTTCAGACATCTTTCTATTTCTATGGTTACTTTTCATCCATGTAAGTATTGGTAATTCAGTTGTATACTTACCCAGAGACACATCAGTACTGACGACGAAAATTGCTAGCTTCAGAATTTTGATAAAACACGAAACGAAGAATGGTCAAGTTGCATAATTCTGTTCTATACGGTGTAATGAATGAATGAATGAATGATGAAGGCTTGCTTCAAGATCAAGGTCATTAGCGGTGATTAATCAGTAGAATTTAGTGAAGCGATCTTTTGTTTTCATGTGATTTGATTCCGGATTATCAATAGAATAAGCGATTATCAATAGAATAAGTGATTAAGATGAGTAGATGTGGGATTATACAGATTTTTATCTGTATCTGATTAGTGTTGTAATTCGGAATACACAGAATGTCGGAGTACTCAGATGTCGGATATCACAGAGTACATATAACTTGCAGAAGTGCTGGCACGATATACTGGTGAATCGATATATCAAGATACGATACATGGATACCTTTTATTCTATGCAAAAGTGGAAGTTGTTTTATGATAAAATAATCCTTTTCACTGGATGCTAACCACTTCTATAAAGTTAAAAATTCATATATATATATAGAAACTTTGAAGATACTTTTTATCTCATTACCCCATATCTCAATACAATCATATATATCAGTATTGTGGCATGCCAGCACTATCTTGCAGATAAATGTTTGTTTTAACTTTCATTTAAAGGTACAGATAATGACATTACAGCAGAGATCTACACTTTACAGGAAATAAATGAATCTCTCAGCAGGGATGAAGAGGAACTGAAACAAGACAATGGTGCAGGGAGAGAAGTTAAAGGTACACAGTTCAGGTATGTTCTGTTTTTTTTTTTTAGATAATCAAATCAAATCATCTTTATAATTTCAATGTATTTGAATTATTATTAGCAGTAGAGTGAAAATGTTGACAAGTTATTGTAAACTTCTTATACAGTCGAGTAACCTAATTTCGTGGAAACCTATTATTCGTGAATTTCCGGAAATGATTAATAATTTACATGAGCGACCTCTCGTGACCTCCGCATTTGCTTGTTTTGATAAACATGGGTTTTCTGTACAATATCAGCTAGTAGAATGAATCCAGTAGTTTCAAGCAAGGTAAAATGTATTAATGTATACTTTGACAAATACAAAATGGCGGATTTCACTTATTACCAAACGTCACCATTTTTTATCGGCCGAATTTCCTTATATTCCCAAGCGGTAATCGGAATTCCAAGTGTTGTCTGCTAGAATGTAATCCAACGAATGAAGTCACGTGATCAACTAGCAGATTCCGTGTCAGCAGAAAATTTCTATGGAACACAAAGTGGACCATATTCTTATGTTGTTTCAGTGTCTTTTAGCAATAAATCACGCTACGTATCTTATTTTGTCGTGGTACTTTGAAGGAATTGTCACTAGTTATAATGAATTGATATTAAAGATAAATACTAAGAAAAGTTAATTATACCACCCAGTATCCATACAACGTGTTTTTCTAGACTTATTTATAGATCAAACATTGTACACGAAAATAGGTGACGCATTCTGCCGCCGTTGCCGAGTTGGTTGCTCATGAAATATGGGTCAAAGTGAAGGATTCATAAAGAAAATCGAAATAAACCAATTTTAATTATTTTGTAGAATATCTGAGGAAACCTCTAAGACATAAAATTTTTTTCCCCTTCTTTATAACTTTGACGAAATTCGGTGTTGAATCCTTATATCCACGAAAATAGGTTACACCACTGTACTGTTTTAGATTGAAATAATTAATATTGATAATAAATAGATTTTAACTCTTAAGTTTTAACTTTTAGATAATTGAAACCAAAAGCCAGTAGAATGACATATTGATCATTTTGTATCAGTTCTAATGTGTTTGAAGGTATGCCTGTAAATATTGTTAAAACATAGCTTTAAAAACAATACCCAAATTATAAGAAAATTTCCCCCTTCAGACTAGGTCAAAGCAAAATCCTGATCTACTTAAAAGGGCTGAGCTGTTGTCAAATTTTTGTAGGCGTGATGTCACTGGAGGGCAGTATCAACCTGTGTCATGATGCTTCACCAAGTTGATAATAATGAATAGATCCATTGTAGCATCTTCTGTTAGACAGTCCCCTCTAGATGTCACCAATTTTGACAGGCCTTATTGTATAGTCTGTATTCTATAGTTTTTCTTCCAGTTTATATAAAAATTAGGCTATATTCAGACTACATGAGAAAGAATAAACAGATGTTTGAGAAAAAGTACACTCTAATTTCTTTCTTTTAGGTTGGCCTTCTTGTGAAAAACATTGCAGACCTGTTTGGGATTTCCAATACCAGAATTGTCATTGATTCTATGGAAGTGTTTGTAAAAGAACTATCTACCATTTCAGCACAAAATAAAATCTTTAGTAACTACAATAACCACAATACATTGAACTGTTTGGTTGGTATATCTTGGTGGACTTTTTACTCAAAATGATGAAAAGGATGAGTTTCAGAGAGAGAAATTGTAAAGGAGAGTGAATTCCTTGACCTTATTTAAGCTGGAGACTATTAAAGCAGATAATATATCACCTTATTTACAACAGAACATATAGTTTCTACAAAACCAGAGACAATGCTGAGGTTCAAATTCATGTAAAATTTTTAAAATTCATATTTTGGATGGTGTTCTCCCATTATCATTAAATCATTGTGTCAGTGATATATTCAGTGTTTGTGAAACTTGACAAACTTATCTCTATGGATTGTTCCAATGATTAAGTAAGATTTAATTGAACTTTGTATAAGAATGTGTGTCAGAATAGAGAGAGTTGTCAAAATTTGTCAATTATCATCACTCTTTTTCCTATTTATATGAACACATTTATAATAAAGACTTCATTTTTGTATTCATTTTGTTATATACATATATTTTGTTCCCGTAGCTGAGACAGGTGTGCCATTTGTAGGAGTTGATTCGAGTCTTGAATATATGTTAATAGTCTTTAGAAGTATTAGAAATGTTCGAAAATCGAATGATTCCTTAAAAAATTTCTCAAACTAGGAATGCCTTTTCCTATTTCTATAGATGTCTTTTCTATATATGGCAGTGTCTCAAGAAACTTAACTTTCATACGCGGATAATTCTGGACACACATGGATTTGTAGGCTTAAATTTTGGTGGTCAGTTGTGGACACTATTACTGATTGCCAAAGCTAGAAAATGTCTAAGGTACTATTGGTCAAAAAATGGTGCATTTTCCCTTTAAGAAGCCCTAGAGGAATACACAATTCTCAAATGGCCATGGGCAATGTTTTGCAAGGTGGGGTGAGTTCAGATTTTGTTTTGACTGTGGAGGTAAAAAGCATATTGAAAAGTGTCAAACATATGAATTCTGTGTCTTTGACATAAGATTTTAATAATTTGTTTATTTTTAATACTTTATATACCATTGACTATATTTTTGGTTGTGAAAGAGATTGGTATACTAAACTATATATGTATACGGAGGACACATAATATCAATTTGCCCCATTTCAATTTTCTGTCAGACATCTGTTGTTCTTTCAACACCACTATAATTATGTGTTTTATGATGTCACTGCCACAAATGTGAATTTAAAAGACTGTGATGGTTACTTCATAAAATGTCCATTAGCATGAACCTGACGTCCAATTGAAACAGCTTATTGATATTATTAGTTTCCTTGATACACATACAAAGAGTTCAATTAATCTCTTTACAATCCCTTTAACTGAACATAGTTTGTGAAGTTGATGTCACTTATTCAGTTTCATACACATAGAAAATGTCTTCAATGAAGCTGATAGTTCAAGGCAAGTTTTCAATATTTAAGATGACAGTCAGTTGTAAACCATCAGGAACAACTCAGTCAAAGTTTCTGTTCTATGGACAAGAATAATTGATTGAGCATGACAAAATCTTAAATAACAAATTTTGTCTTTTGGGTATCCAACTTCCGCAAAGTTATAACAGAAAACATTTATCACAGCTTGGCTTATTGTGGTTACCCCCACCCCCTTTCTTTTCAATTTCCACCTCAGTGATTTCCTTCCCAATATACAAGATAATAGTTTGATTCAATAACACATAATTTACTTCATTTTAATTTAAACAATAACAAATCATTCCTAACAAGCTTACATTGGTCTCTAAATAGATTAAATTAATTCATCTTTATTATGCAGAACATGTGATGCTAGTTTCTTTCAACAATTAGATAGCACATATTACGTAATATTATTTCCTTAACCTAATATTTAGACCATAAATTTGTTATTTTGTCTTCTAATCTCTACTAGCTATCTTACTAAATGAGTTTTGTAATGAAATGAATGAAACAATAAAGGGTTTGATTAATGACAATCAGTGAAGATGACAATAACTCAATATTATAAGGTTGATTACAATGTAATGAATTGAAATCAATTAATTAAAAGATTAAATAAGGTGTGTGATTAGAGAGCTATATCCACATGTTACCATGAGAACAAACAAAATTGAAACTTTTATCTCACAACCATTTGCTGATAAAATTTCTCAGGCTGCAATAGAACGAGTCAATTCATTAGAAAGAGTCAATTCATTAGAAAGAGTCAATTCATTAGAAAGAGTCAATTCATTAGAAAGAGTCAATTCATGTCCATCCATCCCATTTTCAGCTGTATTTGTAAATAGTCTTCAGAACTACTTTAATTGTACGAATAATTTCTTTAAATATACGAGACAAGGGGTGGGACAGAATGATTGAGTCTACAGTATAAAATGTTTAATTTCTAGCTTGTAAAACCTTAATCCTGGCAGCACACGGACAGTTTTCGACAGTGTTTTTTGAAAAAACGACATGTGGCTGAAATGCTTAAAGTCGGTTGTCATATAACTAAATAGAGATTTAAGTCCCCACAGTCTCACTTCCTTGACAGTCATTCCCACCCACCCCCTTACAGAGAATCTAACAGTTGTTGGTCTTAAAACATTTATAGTATTTGAAGAATCACCTGACCAAAACTTCTCCAACAAACTACAGGACTAGAACCAAACAAAACTACTGACAGTGAATCCATCTTAACCTGAAAACAAACAAAAAGAAAAACCATTGAAATTTCATAACATTTCAAACGACTTGAAACCTTGTATGACGTTATATCACAAATTACTTTTCAAGCAAAATAACTGTTTGAATGTGTATTTGGTAACAATATTTTTTTATTTTAACTGTGGTTTTTATTCTTTGAAAATTTAAACCTTGTATAATAATTTGAGTACTCTGACCTATTTACTCAATAACTAGTATAATAGTACAGTATACAAGGTTTTTCTCTTTTCATCTGCAGAAAATATTTTACAAGGTTTTAAATCTAACTGTTTATATACATGATATTTAATTGGTGATTTTTGGGTTATTTACTATCAAGCTAGGAATAAGAGGTTTTGATCACATGATCATTAAAAGTTCATTGATATTCCAAAAGAATTGATATAGACATATATACATAGCTTCTTATCATAGTTTAATACATACCTAAATTAGTTGAAATTAGCTTCTTCTGTTTTTATTTACAGATTGTCTCTATATATGGTTAATCTAGGGTTATTAATATATTAAAATAACTAATACTATTATGGTGAACAATGAGATCTTCTAAAACAAAAATAAAATGTTTTCTTAAAAAACATGATTAAATTTAATATTTGGTTTGTGGTCTAAGGGAGGTAATTTACCATAAGTCAGAGCTGTTGACAAATTATCTCGCTTTGACTGTAAACTGTATCACACACTTCAGTATATTTTGACACGTCAAACTTCCTCTACGATCAACTGAAACATACTCAAAAGAATCCTGAAATATTTTCTACAATTAATGACCAGTTCTCTATTTTGTACATGACTTGGTATTTGATAAGATAATCAATGTAATAGAGTTTAACATCCTTTGACACTAACATGCACAATTTATTGGGTCTAATATTTGTCTCAACAGCTGAATTTTTTATCTTTAGTTCTTAGAAAAAACAGTATTGTTAAATTCTTACCTTAACATGCAAATTATATTTGTTCAAATTTGCAAACCTTCAAACCAAACACAGATTAAGTCTGTGATAATTTGTGTCAAGTGAGTGATGATATAGGTATATCCACATACAAGTGTTACTGAAGTTCTACATCTGATTTTTAAATCCCAAATAAAAATGATGAAGATGGTTAGCCTAATGGTGATCTCAGGTGTAATAAACTATGATACTTTGACAGCATGAAGATATGAGGCTTAAAATTTCAAACAAATTCAGGACAATTTTCTCTGCTGAAATCTATAAATAGATGAATACAATACTTTAACTGTTATACTAAATATAAACTGAATTCAGCTTCAAAACTATTTTCATGGAGATTTTATTTGTAAACTTAAAAATCATACAGATTGATACAAAATTATGGAAACACTATAACAATATATATCTGTATAATCAGATGTTGAAGTGGTCTGGTTAAAGTGGTGGTTGGTGTAGACTTGTTAATTATCTTAGCTGAGCGAATCAAATTGTCTCTTCCGAGGTATAACTCTACTATTTTCGCTTATTTCCTGGGATATTATCATTTTTTAACAAAACTATATGGCCTTTTTTTTTAGAGATTGTTTGTCACTTGTCATGGAGTTGGTGTTACTAGTTGAAACTTCCATAATGCTTTTGGTAATAATCGGATGCCATGACTTATAGATGATTTTAAGATGTGATAAGTCATTTTTAAGCAACTAAAGATTTTGTTATCATTTATGACAGCTGGCAGTGGGCGTATGTTACATTGCCTGGCAGGCTATCTTTTTACTGCCTCGTGACCCTCAATATCCAATAGGTATGTATTGATGTATTGCTTCCAGGGCCAACTGTTTTTGATTCAGCTTAAGGTTGTAAATGAATCAGTCAAGTAAAATGTTTGAAGTTTGTCAATATTCAACACATGAATAATTTTGTTCATGAGTCTAGAAAGAATTGTAGCACCTAATAATTCTAGTGTGGTATTGATTTTGTTTTTTAATTGGAGCAACTCTTGTTTTTGATGCAACTAATCTAATAGTTGATACATTCAGACTGTTTGTTGTTTGTAGGTATATAATGGCAGTATAAGCTGTGTAATTGATAGTTTGTTACATCACTAGATACCAGATAATAACATCTTGGAACCTGAATCTTTACAATTTGAATAAAGTCATTGATCAAGCTATTCCAATGACTGTCCCAATCAAGCTTCTCTTTACAAATTTGTTGGAAAAGCATCTTTAACTGAATTGTAAAAGGATTTAATAATCCTAATGGGTCAAATATTTTCACAGAAACCTCAAGCACTGATCGTTTAGTCAGCGCTAAAGATTTGATATATGTCACTATGAACTAAAAGGTTAAGCTATTTATAACTAAGTACTAGTTAATATTTTAAAAGTGTGTAAATGACAATGTGTTGATCGGTAAAACTTAGAAGTTAAACCCCCCCCCTCACCAGTCAAAATGGTCATGCTACACCTCTGTACTTGGATCTAATAATATATTCACCAGGAAAGTTTAACTGAATAAAAAACAATTACCAATTTGAAAACAAATAACAAAAGAACTTACTTGGCTAATATTTTTAAAGCTTAGGTTTAGGTTAATTTTAGGTTGTAACATTACCCAAAGACAATCAAAAAGCTCTCAGTAGTATTTTGTGGTTGATGTTTCAATTCAAACAGAAATTATTGCCAAATTCAATAAATTAAACTTTGTAATTTGTATTTGTACTATGTAGTCAGTCTACTTCATACAATATAGGGTAACAGTTTATTGCTTAAATACAATCTCTAAAAGATTGATCTTGAAATGCTCAATGGAAAATTTGATAGAGTTGTCTTTCAATAGACATAGACACAAAATAGACTCACTCCCCCCTTACAGAGAATCTAACAGTTGTTGGTCTTGAAACATTAAAAGTATTTGAAAAATTACCTGACCAAAACTTCTCCAACAAACTACAGGACTAGAACCAAACAAAACTACTGACAGTGAATCCATCTTAACCTGAAAATAAAAATACAGAAAAACCATTGAAATTTCATAACATGTGAAGTAACATCATTAGGAAAGACAAAGAAGGTTTCACCACATGGTGTTAAATTTTGATTTAGGGTTTCTAGTAAATCAAAGGAACTTAAACAGAAAGAGAAAAAAAAACATTATTAAACTTAATATTTGGTTTGTGGCTAAGGGAGGTAATTTACCATAGTCAGGGCTGGTTGACAAATTATCTCCCTTTGACCACCAGTAAACTGTTTCAGTGTAAATTTATTATTTATTACAGTTTTGTAAAAATCTAAAAAACAAATGATTTGTCATTTCTACCAGGTTTTATAATTTTATAATCGAGAACCTCTTGTATTCCTCAGAAGCTCCCATCCACCGCAGCTTTTCAATTTCAGGAGAAATTCTTCTAGTGCTTTTGTGAACAGTTTCACATCATTGCAATGTTGATCTTCTTTTCACCCAGGAAACCCTCTAAGAGAAATTTGTTACAGCATTCTGAAATAGAAATATTGACAGGTATTTGTAGTCTGAGCAATCACAAGTCAGGACTAGTTATCTCCCTTGTAATTCATCAGTTGTAATCGGTGAATCTTAATGAGTCTGTCACTCCCACCATCATTATTTTACAAGAAACAATAATATTAACTTAATATTTGAATATTTTTTATACTCACTCTGTCCTTACTTGCCAGGTGAAAATATCCATTTGGATATTGAGATCTTGTATAACCATTACTATATGTAGCCTCAATGATATTTCTTCTGGTTCTTTTATTACAACATTGGTTGGAAGTTGGTTAATTCGGTGGCTACAGGGCGAATTGGTGATGTTGCAATGTTTCCCTATCAGCACTTGTTTCCCCAGTGATACTGTAAAAGTAAAACAAAGGCCTAATTACAGATTCTTTAGTTTAGTAAGTTAACATAAACATTTTAAGTTCACTTTTTGGAAGCTGTTAAAAAACTACTGAAAAGTAAAATAAACACGTAATTGTAGAGAAATATGTCTCCAATATATTCTAAAGGTTTTAACTAAAAAATATCAAGCCATTATAAAGCTTAACACTAAAACTAGGTCAAACTGCTTAATTAACAATTAGTTCACTCTGTTTTTAATTAACCCTTTTAAAACAAATTCAGTTTAATCAAGTAGATACATAGATATAAATAGCAATCTTTAGAAATGTTTTCAGGTATAATTTACAACGTTTTTGATGATGAAAATGTTTTACATAAAAAGGGAGAATGACCTGTAATATAACTGATTGAGCAAAAGAAAAAAACCAACACAATAATGATTGAGATAATGTGGAATAATGAAATGATATTTACCTGAAACATAGTGTTGAACTGGTTCAGTAGAATAAACTCTTGAAATAAAACATAAACTATGATCTCTATGTTGGTTAGTTTATAAATATACTACTCTCTTAACTCTGTCTGACTGATCAACATCTTTATAGCTAGTAAAATATGAAGATAATTCTACCCATTGATGAACTCTAGGAATTAATTGTTCTATTGTTTTATTTTCCAACTATATAATATATAACATAATTGTGTCAAGTTATAAAGATGTACAGTTAAAGAGTTAGTTTAATATTTTATGTTTTAATGTAGATAGGTATGTGGATACTGTATGAATTTATATACCTATTGATGACTTAGAAACAGTTTCAAAACTATCCAGCATCCAAAACAAAGTTGTACTAAATCTCTTCAATGTTTGGAAACTTGTGTTTAAGCACTAGGTAGGGACATATCTGCAAAGTACCAAGTGACATTTTCCAAATCTGTAATATCCACTCAAAGTCCATGCTTATCATTAACATCACTGTTAAGAATGGTCAAGTTCCATATTTCTGTTATATAACCATCAATATAGCCATTAATCAGATTTGAGTTGAGGGCAGAATTGAAATCAGTGATTTTTGTTTAGAAGATAATATTAGATTATCAATAATACAAGTGATAATTGATGATAAGTGATTAAGATGAGTAGATGTAGGATTATATAGATATTTCTGAGTGACCACTGATTCATAATACACAGAATGTTGGAGTACTCAGATTTTAAACTGACATAAGAAGAAAATCAATCGGGACCAAATAAAACATGTTGACTTGACTTTTTTAGTTAAAACTTTCAGATTTGACCTAAAGAAATAAAGGGAATGCCCCTTAAAAGGATATTATTTTGTTGATATATCAGGTGTCCCAAAAGAAAAAAAAGGTCCCAAACCTCCAAGGGTGGTATCTCAGCTGCTGGTAAACTGATCTCTTTCAAAATTCTCACAGATATATTTCAAGATGTCGTTGTCCAACTCTGAAAATATGAAAATCATCGAATACAAATTGTACAAGTACTGCCCAAAACAAAATAGCATGTCAATTGACATGTCTGGTAAATATGGCCAAATCAACAACCCTGTTATGAGAAACATATTTATAAATAAGTAATAATATCAGCCGACAGCAATTCTTTTACTTCATTGATTAATTTCTAACTTCTGTTATTCTGTAGATAGTTTTCAATAATTAAATATCATGTTTAAATTTAATATTTTGTTTGTGGTCTAAGGGAGGTAATTCATCATAAATCTGAGCTGGTTATCTTATTCATGTGAAATATTTCCAGTCCAATTGACATAGTTTTATGTTTTTCAAATAAAAATGTGGTGTTGTTGTATTCTTCAAAATTCTTTCTGTAAATATTTCAATAATCTTCTTAACAGTCAGTTTTATTGTTACTGTACCCTGATAAATAAAGAGAAATTAGAAAGAAATAAAGCAATTTTTATCAAAACCTTTGACTATGTTTTTTCTAGAATACCTAATTTCAACTGGAACATTAACTATTCAAACATGTGACACAGGTAGTGTTCTTACTAAGAATTTCTTTTGTGACAATTTTCATATCAGTCATATTGATCTATATTGAAAACTTTAGATACAGACAATCAAAGACAACATGTATTTTTCTTTGTTATGTTATAAATGTGGCAGGGTGCATTTTTATAAAAACCTGGTTGTTTTATTTAATTGTTGTTTTATCTTAATGCACCACTACTGTCTTAATGAGCACATAATTACCTTACACTGGCCTAATACTAAAGTCTTAATTATTGCCCTCTCTTAGTTTCTTAACTTAACTGATCTCACCTGACCTTGCCACCTTTTGGATTGGCCAGCTTAGTGAGCTTTCAGTGAGTTTCATCACCTATCCAGTCAGAAACTTTACTTTTATCTAAGTCCTTGAAGTTGAAGGAAGTGTGTTTCAACCTTTTATGAAATATTTCCTACTTTCAACTTTATCCTGTTTCACCATTTAGTTATTTTCTTTAAATAACTTCACAGGTTTTGGTATTGAGTTTAGTTTAGTTATATACTGTAAATGTCAATATCAACTTAAAACCCCATCTTAAGGGGTTTTTTATTAAAGTTTATGAACTGATAAAGATAGTTTTGATATCATCTGAGTTAGTTTCCCCCCCCCTCCCCTGAGCTAGCCCGGCTACATAAAACAATCTGGTCTGTATGTAAGTAGTAAAATCTGGTATTTGAATTGATTGAAGGTCATTAGATTGTTTTACCGTCTCCTTTACTATGTTGCATTCGTTACCATATCAATTTTAAAAATACTAATTACCTTTTTATATGAAATGTGGACTGTTTATTGTCTGTCTGTGTCTGTTAGTTTGTAAACTCATAAACATGAACCCTATTTAAAATCAGTTTATTGCTCTTGTTCTTGAAAACATGTTTAAGTTATACCTTGTAAACACTCTAGAGGGCACAATTCTTGCCAGATTTGGATGAAACTTTGTGAAATTATTCATTACCATTCATAGAAGAACACTATCAAAAAATCTGATTTAGACACCATCTTTCTCACAAAAAAATGCCTGCTCTTCAACAAAGTAATATAACCATGATGCTGAAATGCCTAACAAGCCAAATTATAAATGAGTTGTATAGCTGAATGACAGAAGTTTCTCCATTACCTTGTGGTCGTTAAAACTTAAAGAAATTAAATCTTTCTAATATTTGCCATTACTTTCATCTTGAATATTTATGTCTTATATTTAGAATGGTCAAGGAACTTAAAGAGACAATATTGTTAAACAACTTACCTTCAATTCACTATTAAAATATGAAAGCCTTTCTCTGACAACCATTCTTGAATTGCTGCTTGTGTAGTTGAAACCCTAGGGAACTAACTGTCCTCTGTCTGGATATCAGAAACGTTCTGTATTGAGAATCATGATGAAGACATGAAGAACCAAAACAAAAATGTCAAGTTGAATTTTGACCTAACTTTTATTGATTGATACCTGTAGATAGAAATAATTTATAAACATTCTAGAGTTGAGGAGCTTAACTAATTTTAGATACATTAGAGTTTCTTGACTTTTTTTCTGTGCTGATATCTGTAAATAAATGAACACAATACTTAAAATGATAAACTTTATATAAAATTCAACTCTAAGTTACAATCTAACCTATATACAGATTATTTTTTTGAATGTTTACCCATGTGTTGTGCTATAGAGTATCCACATTATTCGGATCAGTAAAAAACTTTGTGAAATGGTTTGTGTGTCTTCTATTTTATTGAACACATTATAATGTAACTTGTCTGTTTGGTGGCTTATTGACTGGATCTTATTATTTACTATATAAAGTTGGGTAATTTAATAATTTTAACCACATACTTATACATGATGTCTGAGTGAGGCTATTTTCAACCATTTTCATGTCTGGTAAATATGGCCAAATCAACAACCCTGTTATGAGAAACATATCGTCGTTGCGCTTCTAAAACCTCGTATCTCGATTTTGGTCAAAATCATTTTATGTTATTGTTTACATCTAATACCGTTAATACACCTTGTGTAAAAATGTCGAAACTCTAGTCCAATTAGAATTAATAATATTAGCATGTGACAAATACTCGCAATTTTAATTGGCTTAAAAAATTACAGTTAAAACCTCGTAACTCGACCACATGTTTTTAGCAGACGACAGACATTTGTTTACACTAAAGGAGTAAGTATTTCTATAAAACTTCCATGCATTTTTATTCATTTGAGACCTCAAACGTATTTAATATGACTTACAATAACCTGCACAGTCACGAAATATCTTTGAAATCGTCACTGTTATCAAAAGTTAATAAAATCAGTGTTGTCGTATTTAGATACACGAATAAGTGTATTCGAATGATAATATCACATTTATATCAACATACTTAACTTTAAATATTCAATAATCATAAAAACAAAGAACTCTATTGGTATTATTCTTCATTTTATTACGAGATACGATATTTTTACTATGTGGGGATTGATATTTATTTTCTGAGATACGACTTTTTGACAATTGATAAAAATCAGTTATGGTACTGTATACTTTCCTCTTTGTTTCCAGATTAAAGCTACGATGTCTAAGAGAAAGCCGCCAAATGTTACTTTGTCGAGGGGAATGGTACTCTTACAGATGTCCTTAAGCAATCGGTCTGAAGACTCTGAATTAAAACAATCATCGCAAACTCATGACTTACATCCCATTAATTATATTCATGCCACTCCATCTGATGATATAAACGTATCACAAATTCCTGTAAATCATATAAACAATAATCTGCAAAATTCAAGCAAAATTCCAGCATTACCTTTCAAAAATTCTAATCCTTCACAAAGCGATCAATTCAAAAGCATCGAACACTCTTCCCTTCCGATTATTGAAAAACAACAAAGACCGATATCACCAGTAGTTGAAATTCTACAAAATTATGGTGTTATTCCAAATGTTGATAAAGCATTAAGGTCAGAATGTGTAATTGGCGAACAAGATTGCGCGGAAGAAATTGACATTGATAATTTATTCGAAAATTTGATTGATTTAGAAAATTGTAATTTAGAGTCCAATAAGAATAATTGTTCAACTGTCCGTTGTTCAGATGAAGATGCTGTAG
>NW_008708079.1:261523-302964 GCF_000327385.1 Lottia gigantea | reverse complement strand
AGGGGGTAAGGCTGACTTGTGAAAATCACACCCCCACTTCATCAATATTGATTGTCAATTAACCTTAATCATTAATTAGCCAAATATTAATTAAGGTTTAATTAATAGTTGGACATTATAGTGGACATTAGTAGTAATATAGTGATACACTTCAATAAACAGGACAGTCAAATTCAAATAGGCTGGGATTTTCACTGGTGGCTAGTCAATTGAAATTAATAAACAGGACAGTTACTTAACTAGTGGCTTAACTACAATAGGGACCGGTTAAACCAGGAAGTCCACGGCCCCGACACTCATGAAACAAAAAAAGAGGATAGCATATATCGTCGTTGCGCTTCTAAAACCTCGTATCTCGATTTTGGTCAAAATCATTTTATGTTATTGTTTACATCTAATACCGTTAATACACCTTGTGTAAAAACGTCGCAACTCTAGTCCAATTAGAATTAATAATATTAGCATGTGACAAATACTCGAAATTTTAATTGGCTTAAAAAATTACAGTTAAAACCTCGTAACTCGACCACATGTTTTTAGCAGACGACAGACATTTGTTTACACTAAAGAAGTAAGTATTTCTATAAAACTTCCATGCATTTTTATTCATTTGAGACCTCAAACGTAGTTAACATGACTTACAATAACCTGCACAGTCACGAAATATCTTTGAACTCGTCACTGTTATCAAAAGTTAATAAAATCAGTGTTGTCGTATTTAGATACACAAATAAGAGTATTCGAATGATAATATCACATTTATATCAACATACTTAACTTTAAATATTCAATAATCATAAAAACAAAGAACTCTATCGGTATTATTCTTCATTTTATTACGAGATACGATATTTTTACCATGTGGGGATTGATATTTATTTTCTAAGATACGACTTTTTGACATTTGATAAAAATCAGTTCTGGTACTGTATACTTTCCTCTTTGTTTCCAGATGAAAGCTACGATGTCTAAGAGAAAGCCCCCAAATGTTACTTTGTCGAGGGGAATGGTACTCTTACAGATGTCCTTAAGCAATCGGTCTGAAGACTCTGAAATAAAACAATCATCGCAAACTCATGACTTACATCCCATTAATTATATTCATGCAACTCCATCTGATGATAAAAACGTATCACAAATTCCTGTAGATCATATAAACAATAATCTGCAAAATTCCAGCAAAATTCCAGCACTACCTTTCAAAAATTCGAATCCTTCACAAAGCGATCAATTCAGAGGCATCAAACACTCTTCCCCTCCGATTATTGAAAAACCACAAAGACCGATATCACCAGTAGTTGAAATTCTACAAAATCATGGTGTTATTCCAAATGTTGATAAAGCATTAACGTCAGAATGTATAATTGGCGAACAAGATTGCGCGGAAGAAATTGACATTGATAATTTATTCGAAAATTTGATTACTTTAGAAAATTGTAATTTAGAGTCCAATAAGAATAATTGTTCAACTGTCCGTTGTTCAGATGAAGATGTTGTTAGACCTAATTCACCAGAAAATGACTTGGATGACGAAGTTCGTGATCCGGACTAGGTGTCAAGAAAATTGATGGTCATTTTACTTACAGTTCAGATAAAGGTAGCAGAAAACTTAAAGAAAGAAAATGTACCAAAACGTGCGATAAAAGAAATCGTTGTCGTAACTTAATGGATGATGATCGACAGAAAATTTGTACTGGTTTCTGGGAAAATATGGACTGGAAAGAGAAGAAAATTTTTGTGAATAGTTTGGTAGATAGAGAGAGTGTAAAAGAAAGAACTGTTGCCAAAGATGATGCAGAATACAGACGAAATGGTTCAAATAAGTATTTCTTGAAGAAAGGTAATGAGAAATTACAAGTCTGCAAATCATTGTTTCTGTCAACTCTTTGTCTAGGAGAAAAGACAGTTTATGCATGGATAGCCAATACAGATGATACCGGTATACCAACTAAATCACCGGGCAAACGTCGTTCTTCAGGCGATACCATCAAATCAGATAGTGCTAAGGCTTTTTGCAAAATCTGCCAAAACTACCGTCACACTATTGTAGATCAAGCAGTACGAAAAATTACCTCTAACCTGTGTCTGGTACTTCGGCAGATTATATAAGGTGTATAAGTCAGATTGTTTAGACAATGGGAAGGTTTTATGTGGACGAAAACTGTTTTTTGAGGTTTTCAATCTCCTGAATTTGGCTCTGTTTTCACCAAAAAAAGACAGATGTGACACATGTTGTTCTTACGAAGCTAAAAACCTCGATGAAGCAGTTTATATCAAAGCAAAGGAGAAAACACGAGCTGAGAAGAATCGCGATAAACAGCGAGCAACAGATGATCCATCAATTGTTGTTCTTACAATGGATTTCCAGGCTCTACTTCTATCACCTAAACTCAATGCCAGTGCTCTTTACTATAAAACAAAGTTAGGATGCCACAATTTTACAATTTACGACATTGTTAGCAAAGATTTCCAGTGCTACTTTTGGTATGAGAGCCAGGGTGACCTCTGTGCAAGCTTTTGCTTCATGTGTGGATCATTACCTACAAAACAGAATAAACGACTCAGTTAAGGAGATAATTATTTATTCAGATGGTTGCACATATCAGAATAGAAATATTGTAATGGCGAACATGTTGTTGTTGCTATGTAATAAATACGGAATCAAAATAACTCAGAAGTATTTAGAACGTGGTCACACTCAAATGGAATGCGATTCTATACACGCTGTGATCGAGAAAACCGTTGGCAAGAAGCCCATTTATGTGCCACAAAACTATGTTGACAAGATATGCGAGGCTAGGGTGAAACCGTTTGCTTATAGAGTAGAAGTTGTAAATTATGCCTTCTTCAAAGATTATTCATCTCTTGGATATTATAGTTCAATTCGTCCAGGAATCAAGGTTGGTGATCCCGTGGTAACAAATTTGCGAGTACTCAAATATTCAGGAGCGCTGATTCGATATAAGAACGGCTACTCGGATGATTTACATGATTTGCCCCGTCGATCAAAACAGAAGGATCCAGATCCGTCAGATGAACCACTAATTCTCCACAATTCTGCTATTCCGATCAAGGAAGAAATTTGATCATTTACAAGATTTGAAACCCGTAATACCCAACGATTACCATTATTTTCATGATAATCTCCCCAACGAGTGATATTGTTGAACACACCCATGTTAACAGTTAATTAGTTCTAATTTCTTATTATCGTTTATAATCGTTTGAGTTCAGTGTTCAGCTCTAATTTGCCATGTTGGATAAACAATCCAATTTCAGTTTTCATTGGTTTCATATTGTGCTAAATAAAGGTATTACTGTTGATATAATAAAAACAAATCATATCTATGTTTACTCTTCGAAATGCATGCCGAGCTGAAAAACTCAATCGCAGTGTGACATTCGGTGTTGGCATTCCCTGCATGTTCCAGGTGGGGTTTCATAAGAGAAGATATAAAATTGTCGACATCGTATATAACTACGATTTCAACTAATATCCATTTTATCTCGATTGTGCACATCTTCAACCAGTCACTATTTTCATTTCCTAACTTAATAAGTTCATTTTGTAGTAATGGTGGTGTTGATAAAATATCGTATCTCCCTAAAATCAGCTTTATGTTGGGTGTGGAATAATCGTATGTAGAGAAATATATCGTATCTCGATTCATCTAATATGACTAAACATCGTATCTCGTATCGTAATTCCTATTGTTTTTTTTCAATTCCGTGGAACTCAATTCAGCAAATATGCATTTCTTTTCGTTGTTGATGTGTCAAATATGGGATCAATAAGATGAAAACTGACAGAAAAAAACAGTTTTTTTCTTCTCCTGAAAACCTTTAAATTCTGAGATACGAGGTTATTGAAGCGCAACGACGATATTTATAAATAAGTAATAATATCAGCTGACAGCAATTCTTTTACTTCATTGATTAATTTCTAACTTCTGTTATTCGGTAGATAGTTTTCAATAATTAAATATCATGATTAAATTTAATATTTTGTTTGTGGTCTAAGGGAGGTAATTCATCATAAATCAGAATTGACAAATTATCTCCCTTTGACCACAGTATAAATATCAACATCATCTATAATATCATAGTATACACTTACCTTTCATATCAACATCATCTATAATATCATAATATACACTTACCTTTCATATCAACATCATCTATAATATCATAATATACACTTACCTTTCATATCAACATCATCTACAATATCATAGTATACACTTACCTTTCATATCAACATCATCTATAATATCATAGTATACACTTACCTTTCATATCAACATCATCTATAATATCATAATATACACTTACCTTTCATATCAACATCATCTATAATATCATAATATACACTTACCTTTCATATCAACATCATCTATAATATCATAATATACACTTACCTTTCATATCAACATCATCTACAATTAGGAATTTCACCTTCAGAAATACAATAGATTAGTCCTCAATAAAACCACAATATCTTTAAAGATATATATAATACCAATGAGTTCTGTATTTCAGTAAATTTCTTTACCTTCAATTTTATTGTTACTATTCACTAAAAAAAAAAAAAAAATTGGGCATAAAAAAACAATTTTATCAAACTTTCTCCAGAAATTACAGCAGGGTTTAAATGGAATATTAAGGAAAGATGATTTATTCAAGGTCATCAGATTGTTTTACAGTCTCCTTTACTATGTTGTAATCGTTACAACCATTTTTACAGAAATTATAAATCATGAAATGTAAAAATATTCAAAAAATATAATCCGCTAATGAAAATTTACCATAAGTGAAAATTGAAATGTTACTTAGCAAATACCAAGGATAGTGACTTCATTGAACATTTAAAGAGCAGGCTAATGCCGCTGTCCTGGCAAAATATTCCTACATGGTGCAGAAAAGATGGTCTTAAAACTCCATTCATTTCATTTTTTTATAAAGCCACTACAGACTTATCATTTCTGACAGCTGGTAGTGGGCGTATGTTACCTTGCCTTGCAAACTATCTTTTGGCTGACCATGTATTGAGTTTTGGTAAAGTTTTCATGAAACTACATTATGTACATAGTGGTATGATATGTTTATTCAATCTTTTGTAGATTTTTAACAATAGCCTTTTTCTATGGCCAACAGAAAAGTGAAAACTTTGAATTGCTGACACTATCAACATTATCCCTACCACCTGATGGATTGAATAAGGTAATCATATTTATAATGTTGTATATTGTATATTTCTATTTAATTGTAGAAATGTAATAATTATTTGTAATCTACAACCCAGGAGGACTTTTGTTAGAGTGGAAATGATTCCTTCAACAGAAGATGAATACTACAGCATGATGTCAATATTTAATCTAACATATTGGACAAATTAAAATTAAACTAGTTTAAACCATTATTAATCATATTATTATCCATAATACATCAACAGGTGGATGTACAATGTTGTCTGTCTCATCAGTCAGTCTGTCAGTCACGTTTCTTGTAAGCAAAATAGAGACTAAATTTTTCATCTGATATTAATGAAGGGTATGATCATTAATATTGCAATATCAAATTTGACAGACTTTCAAAGAATGTTTTTTTTTAGACCTAACTTAAAAGATAAAATTTTACATATGGTACAGTATATCACTCTTCACTTCAGCTAAAAGACATCCAAATCTGAATAATACTTAAAGTGAAAATAAACTTGTTCTATCTATGTTGATTTGGTTATTTAGATTGAGTTATGGTAATCAACTGACCTGATTAAACAGTGTGGTTCATGTTTCTTTTTATTGAATTTAAAACTGCTGTGTGGTCATATGTTTATATTGCCTGGCAATCTCTCTTTATGATTATAAAGTGTTTTGTTGTTTGCCACTGTGGATTATTTTGGTGATTGTTATCAGAGGCATCTGATTCTGGAAGAAAGCAATACCACGCAAATACGGTAAAATTATCTTATGATATATTGTCTCTAGAATCTTGTTATATTTCTAGATAAGTTGTAAGATGGATAGTGTGACTAAAATTAAAAACTTTGATAAAAGAATGACTGGTGCTAGTATTATAGATGATGTTTTAAAAGAGGTAATATTACAACTTATTTTAATGTGTATTTTACAGATAAATTCATTGATTTACTCTCTTTTCTTTTTTTAAGAGTTTTTCTGTCTAATTATCCAATCACTAAGTTTATTGTCGCTATCACTAAAACGTTGTATATATATATATATTTTAGTGATAGTGACAATAAATATGTCTTACATTTGAAACTTTAAAAGTTCTGTTTATTTTTCCAGTTTCTTTAAATTAACCATGTGATTTATTTCGTGACAATTAAATTCTGGTGAATTTTTCTATTTGTGCTAAATATAAAATATTTTCATCAATTGTCTTCTACATTCATCTTGTGGTCAAAGGGAGATAATTTGCTAACCTTTACTCTAATGCTGAGATGGAACACTGTCTTTTTTTATGACGGTGGGATGGCAGTCAGTAGCGAGTAGGATTGTCGTTTGCTGGGTTATTGGGTGCTTCGGATCGTCCTCAAGGTGTAAAATATTCTGATGCCCTAGCCAGTGCTTTTGGGAGATGGGCCAGTGTCGGCTCTCACCCACTGATACTTACTGTTCAATTTGATTTTGGCCTCATTAGAATCCTGTACAGGAGAAATTACAGAAGTGAATTTTCTTCAAAATCATAAATAGAAAACTGAAGTACAAACAATCAGAACTGCAAAACAAAACTTAATATATTGTAGGAGCAAATGAAGAAATCATATGAGGAAGTATATATCAATTATTTACATTTTATTGTCACATGCTACAGTGAACCCATTTAGCGATGAACTACAAATTTCTTTAGTGATCTCTGATGATGTAATGACATTGTAATAATGTCATCTCCTTTGACAACGTGGCCATTCATTTGAATTAACATGCGAAAATTCTGCGTTCATCAACCAATGAACTAAAACTAAGGGTTTGATGATGTCACAAATCGTAAAATATGCTGTATCACATAAGGACTTAGCGACTCATAAATGCTTAGTTTTAGTGAAATTGCAGGAACTACAGACGTCTGATTGAAAATTGGAATGGCACAAATTGATGTTATCAGTGTCCCTGATAAATAAAATTAAGAAAACCTCTTTACAATCCTTTTAATTTTGTCAACTTAGTTTAGTATCATATTCTAATACACTGAGAATTTATAACAAAAATGAAGCCAATTTTACTATTTATTTAATGATTCTTGTAAGTTTACACCAAAACACCATGACCCTAATTTAAAGAGACAGTATGCAAAGTTTTCATTGTTAGTGTGTATTAGTGAAAATTGGCAAACATCAACACCAACTATAGCAGATTCTAATAATGTAATTTATTTTGGATAGATTCTGTGAATTTTTGGAGATATATGGATTTGAAATATTGACTATATCAATAGTAACTATTGATATCAAATTCTGACATGTGTTTAAACAAATGTTAACTTATAGTAGTGAAGAGTTAATCACTTTCAACAATACATCCCACAAACTAAAACTTAATCAGTACAACTATATTAAGTATCTTAATATAAACTCAAGCAAACCAACTAAGAGAAGTAAAAGTTCAGGAAAGAAGTTCACAGCCTATATAAATAAAAAACTAACTTCAGCTCACAGTACAAATTCTGATCTGATCAAATCTAAGTCAATCAAGACACAAAAACTAAAACTGTGTTTATTAAATTCCAGATCTGTGAGAAACAAATCAATTGAATTAAATCAATATATTCTGGATGAACTAATTGACATACTTATAATAACTGAATCCTGGCTAAATTACAATTAATGAACTATGATATGATAAATGAAAACCGCCTAACATCAAGAGGGGGTGGAATAGCAATAATATTAAGAGAGTCGCTTGCATTAAGAAGCGATACCAATGAAAACAAAGTCTTTAAAAGTTTCAAACATATTGATATAAGGTTTACACAAAATAACATTACTGCTAAAATAATAGCCATTTACAGACCGCCACCTTCCAGTAAAAACAAACTAACGTTTCAAATTTTTGAGGATGAATTTCTGGACCTGATCTCAAATCTATCCCTATCATGTGATCAACCTTTGCTTTTTGGTGACTTTAATATTCATGTCGACAATGCTAGTGATTCTTATGCTAGGGAATTTAAACAAATATTGGATAATTTTGGATATAAACAATTGGTACTTTAACCCAATTAGCTATATGCAAATTATTGTCATATGTTAGTGTACATAATCATGAGCTGTCAGATCACTTCAGTGTGTTTGCTGATCTGGACATGTCCAAACCGCGTCCAACGAGAACTGAAATAGTCTACAGGAAGTGTCGAAATATTGATTTAAATCAATTTGTGGAGGATATCAACATCAACTCTCTTTCGGAGAAGGTGTCCAACATCGTCTTGTTGGATGATAGGTGGTCATTTGTTAATAACACCCTAAAAGATACTTTCGATAAACATGCACCACTAACGAAACGTTCTGTGACCATCAGACCTTCTAGTAAATGGTTCAATGATGCTTTTCTTTTATCAAAACATGAATGTCGATCTGCTGAAAATGCTTGGCGTAAATCAAAACTGGAAATACATCATGAAATTTTCAAAAACAAGCGTAACCATTATTCTTATGCTATCAGGACTGCCAAGATTCAATATCTTCATGATCTTGTGACTCAGTGAAACAACTCCAAGACTCTCTATAACACCTTCAATAATTTAACAAAAGAAGCCTCAAGTGATAATTACCCAAATTGTTTCAAGGTAGAAGAATTGCCAGAAGTCTTCTCTGAGTACTTCATTAATAAAATAGCTGCAATTAGAGAACAATTTCCTGTGAGTGCGAGAGAGCAGCCTGTTGTTAGTCCTGAAAAATCAGACTTAAGTTTTATCCAGTGTCCCAAACTCAACTAGAGAAAATCATCTGGGCAGCTCCAACAAAATCATGTGAGGAGTAATAAGTCAAAAGCGGCTTATATACAATTTGGAGTTCCACAGGGCTCTGTCTTGGGACCTGTTCTTTTTACAGCATATACTACTCCTTTGGGCGACATTATTAGTGAACATTGTGTTGATTATCACCTTTTTGCCGACGACACCCAACTCTATCTAGTTGGACCACCGTGTGACATTCCAATAAAACAGACATAGCTTGAATGCTATATTGACAGCATAAGATTATGTATTCTTGATAACTTTTTAAAATTGAACTCAGACAAAACAGAATCTATTACAATTGGGTCTAAAACTGTTTATCAACAATTGCGTCAACCAATATTTCTGTTGGATCTGAAGAAATCAAACCTGTTTCATCAGTACGAAATCTGGGTGTCATCTTCAATGACTCTATGGACATGACAAAACATATTGCTGCCATATCAAAATCATGTCATTTTCAGCTTTTCCAAATCGATAGAATTAGAAAATATCTTAATACTGACTCAACTAAGCTACTAGTGAACTCCCTGATCACCTCACGTTTGGACTATTGCAACTCTCTACTTTATGGTCTACCAGCATCCAGTCTCCGAAGTTTGCAAAAAAATATAAAATACCGCTGCAAGACTCATTACTAAAACAAGAGCATATGATCATATAACACCAGTCCTACAGACTCTTCATTGACTTCCAATAAACAGACGAATTCATTACAAAATACTTCTCCTCACATACAAGTGTATACAGGGACTTGCCCCAATCTATCCAAGTGATTTGATAGAAATTAAAAAAGGAGGTCTGTGTACACGTTCAACAACTAGAAACAATCTTCTTGTGCCTAAACCTTTGCGAGCTTACTCTGGTAATCATGCTTTTTCAGTTGCAGCACCTGTGCTATGGAACAACCTACCAAAACATGTTAAAGATGTAAAGTCAGTGGACATATTCAAAACTCGTCTTAAGACACACTTATTCACTAGTGAATACCAGATATGACACAGCAACTCAGCGCCATTGAGTAGAACTTTCTAGAAAATAGGCGCTATATGAATGCATTATTATCATTATTATCAATATATATTGTTTCTTTTGAATGTACATTAACTATTTTATATATCTATGTTTATCTATATATTCAGGTTTTGGAGTATACTGTAAGAGATTATATTAAAACCTGGTATAGAACAGTTAGTGGACATGATGCATTTCATGGCAATATTTGGCAGTGTGCACAAAAGGTTGTTATTTCATTTGCTCACAGGTAAGTTCATTTATTACGTGTCAGTCTGTCTATATTATTGCTTCTTACCACTTAATAGCATACACAAGTAATTCTGGTTCTGGTTCTTGTTTTTAATAAAATTTAAACTAAGCCTTCAAATCAGCTGTAAATTATGCTAAAGTCAAAATGAGAGTTTCAGGCATTATTTTTAGAAAACAAACAGGTTGAGGCTATATACCAAGGTGATAAAATTTTTTTCATTGCAAACTAATTGACTAATTGAAAATGGTTCATGTAGCTCTTTTTGTTTTACCTTGTTACAAAGGAACATCAACTCTTTAACTGAGTTTGTGTTCTGATCAGGTAGATATATTTGCTTTTTTGTTAACATCACAAAACCCCAGTAAAATTAACTCTGTCAGCAGAAATGTCTGCTCACTTGATAAATGAAAATGTTTTTTAATCTAGAATGTATCACAGTACATAGTATATAAAAACAACTCATCTACCACAAATAGACATTTATATTTGTGTCCCCTCTTACTCCCCAAATAATACAAACACAAACTGAAGGATAATGTCATTTAATTACAGTTAATTATTAAATTGTAAAACCCACTATCTACTTGGCTTTACCCCATAATTTTACTAAAAAATGGCCTATAAAAAAACAAAACAAAAAATAACAAAAAAACAAACAATATACAAGTAAAATAGTAAGAAAGAGGATGAGGGGAAACCAAAATAAACAATTGATGATAACAAGGCATCAAAAAACATGTGATAATTCTTAATTTCATATCAGGTATAGAATAATATATTGTATACTTATATATTGAGATGATGAGTGTTAATGACTCCTTGATATAAACATTACATTTAATTATACTTCAATAACGCAACCAAGAAGTAATCACATTATAAATGTTGATTTGGAATTGTTCTGAAGTACTGATTGATACTTCAGTAGCTAGTAGTTACTCACTAATACCCCCTTTACACTCGGCTCCGATAAAGTAAGCCAGGCCCTGATTGGTGCCTGGTCCACTTAAATTTTTCTAGTGTAAATGGAATAAAGCGAGCCAATTTAATCGGTGCCTGGCCCACTTCAATTTTACTAGTATAAAACGAATGCGAGCCTGGCTCCGTTTAAAAATTCTTCTGCGCATATGCAGGGTTTACAACTTCCTTATCGGCGGCCATTATATATCTACAAATAAATAAAATGTCCTCCGTCAGAGGTACAGTGTGGACGACAGAAGAAACGAGAGATTTCATCACCTTGTGGAGAGATGAACGAATACAGTCCCAGTTGGACAGTATTCATCAAAACCACAAGATGTATGATAATCTCTCAGATCTTCTGGCCAAGAAAGGTTACTCTCGGAGGACTGGTAAACAGTGCCAGGAGATATTCTCGACCATAATAATAGATCCAGTCGTGATCTAAAGAAGTGGGAGTTTTTCGAAAGCATAGACCAGATCAATCGAAAATTATTGTTATTGTCCGCGATTTTGACTCCTCGTAGACCTTTTGTAATCTTTTTAATTAGAGAGCGCATGCTTATTTCCGTTTAAAGTGGACCTGGCCCAGATCACAGAATGCAAGTGTGACCTCTGCTCTATGCTTTTGTCAGATGTTGATCATTTATTTATTACTTTTCTTTATTAATTGGGGCCTAGTGTAAAAGAATCTATAATAACAGTTTTTATACGCCCACATTATAATGTGGACGTATATTGTCGTCACCCCTGTTCTTCCGTCAGTCCACAATTGGCTTGTGAACGGGCTAGAGACTACAGTTTTCATCTGATTTTGATTGAAATTTGGTGTGATCATTAATATTGATGAGATCTTGGACAAGTTTTATATTCACGATTATTCGTTGAACGGTTTTTGAGTTATTGCCCTTGATTTATGAAGAACGCGTCAACATTTGTTTGTGAACACAATAGAGAGAACAGTTTTCATCCTATTTAAATGAAATTTGATATGATCATTTATAATGATGAGATCTTAGTCAAGATTGAATTTGACAATTTTTTGATCAACTGAATTTGAGTCATTTCCCTTGACTTAGTAAAAACTCATCAAAATTTGTTGGTGATCGAGGTGACAGTTTATGTCAGAGTTTTATTAAATAATGTGTGTTTGTTTAAATCAACAATATCTTGCACAAATTAGATTTTTGGTATGATTTGACACAGATTGGTGACTGCCCTTGATATACGGTCACCTTGATATACTGAAAATGTATCAGGAAAGTGGGCGTATCTTATAAGGCAACCACTTGTTAAATTAGATATGAGGAAAGAAAATGATTCAATCAATATGAGAATTTTCTTAGTATTCAATTTTGTAAGGATTGATATATTGTATTAATTTAAAAATTAAACAAGACTTACCTGTAAGGTGAAGTTTGATAATAATTCTGCTTTGTTGTCGACTGGGTTAGAGGTAACATGAGATGCGCGCGCAGCTACTACTTCAATTGTCAACCTGTGTTTGATTACCAATAATGATTCAAAAAAGACCCAGGGTGGGATGAAAAAGTTAGACATTTTCCACAAACCATTTCAAAAGGGTGGGCATGTTACCTCTAACCTAGTCAACAGCAAAGCAGAATTATAATCAAACTTCATCTTACAGGTAAGTCTCGTTTAATTATTTTTATAAATTCTGCTTTGTTGATTGACAAAGGGTTAAAGGTCCCATGAGATTTTAAAGTTGGAATCAAACACATCATCATCTATTGTCTTTCAACCTTTTAAGACAAGATTCATAATAATTAACACAAACATGTACTCTTAACATATCATTTATATCTTTAAATATTTAAACACAAATATATTTAAATAAAAGCTAACAATTAGAGTCTATTATCTTGAGACTATAAATACATTCATTGGATAGAGGTTTTTTATAATATTTTCTAAAAGTAGAATCCTTAGACCAACCCGCAGTTCTAAGCATAGATTCCATTGGAACACTTGCTCTATGAGCTGCACTAGTTGATGCTGACCTAGTACTATATGGAACAAACTTATTCACATCAATTCCTGCAGATGATAAGACAGTCTTAATCCATCGAGAAATGGTATCTTTGCTGACAGATTTACATGGTTTGACAAAACTCAAAAATAACTGATTTGAAGAACGAATATCTTTTGTTCTATTAATATACTCCTCAAGAACTGTAATAATACACAATCTCCTATCTGGAGCAAAGCCTCTAATAGTTATTGGTTCTTGGTGAAATCCAGGACGAGTCTGCTTTAATTTTTCACTTATTACAAACTGAACTGAAGATTTTGTGACATGGATATTCCTTATATCCAAACACTGTAAAGTCTGAATACGACTTCCTGACAATAATGCAAATAACATAACTAACTTAAAAGTTAACAGTTTCAACGATATTTTCTTCACAGGTGATAGCATTTTTAAATATGAAAGCACAAAATTAATATCCCATGAGAGATTATTTCTCGGTAAAGCTGGTCTAATGTTGAATACACCTTTAAGAAATCGAATGACAATTGGATTCGAATCTACAGGCTTATTGTTAATAGTTAAAAAAGATGCTAACGCACTACGAGCTGAGTTTATACCACTATATTGTAATCCAGAATTAAATAAAACAGTAAGGTATTCAATGACAGTCTCTACAGATGGATGAAAGGCATCCAATTTCCTTTCACTACAGTACTCGAACCACTTGTTGATATAAACTCGGTATTGTGACAAAGCTGATTTCGCCAAGATGATTGTAGTATGTATTTATTTCACTCACCAAGTCCTCATCAGTATTATCTACTTCTTGGTTTGAGTATGATTCTTTTCCCTGATGGGTTTCCATGGTTTGTCTTGTTTGGCCAGATTTCTTGAAACTTTGGGAAACTTTTGCATTGGATTGCTTAGAACTTCCTTTAAAACTATTGTAAGGATTTCTGTTTGGAGTATAGGTAGATTGTTGTGTAACACTGCTGGCTTCTTTTAAGTCCTTTATAGTCTTCACCAAATCTTCTCCAAACAAGAGTTGAGAACAATCCCACTCTCCAGTTGAAGAGGGATTACACAATAGCTTTGCAGGATGAGATACTATCCTTTCTTCGCTGGACAAATTCTCTGTTTGCCTGAGCTAGTAGAGTTATTGCATCCATAGCCATTCTAATAGCTTTTGAGATGTCCTCAGGAGAAATCTTTGCCTTCCTCTTACTCTCCATTAGAAAACTCATCAATTCCGCAAGAGAATAAGAAGATTTAGTGATTTTCATATGAATTCTCTGGTTTCTGAGATCAGCAGTTTTCGTGGTACTGCTTAAGGCACCCCAAATTTCTTTATTTACCAATGGCATGACCACATTCATATTTGCAGGTTCGGGGTACTTGTAAAAAATAACCTTGAGCTTTTCTTCTGGCAGTACTTTAACGAATAACTGATTTACGATGCCAATTATTTTGTCATTGACTTTTGCTCCTTCCACGTTTTTAATCGTGTATTCCTGTTCTAAAGCAGATTCGAACATTTCCATGTCCTGATCATGATCGGTGTCATTATTTGAGTTATCTCCCATGATAGGGTCTTGTGCTAATAGTTGATCAATTTGATCTATAACATCATTATTTACCGTACCGGTAATATGTCTAGGTATCTGAGGTGAAGGGATAATATCTTCTTCCTCCGAATCAGAATCAGAAATCACATGTTCAAGCTTACGTTTCCTTGTAAAGTTATCATAGTCATCTGATTTCTGGGCAGTTTGTTTACTTCCATAAGGTAGACCAATTTTTGACTGTCGTGAAAATTCCGATTCCTTTCGAAAATTTTCTGTTATGAAATTCTTTAATTCCTTCAAACTCTGTTTTTGAAATACACAATTTTTGAACTTTCGTTGTTTGAATCGGTGATTCTTTGTGGAGATTCGCCTGACAAACCAACTGTGTTACTATTTTTAGAGTTGATAACCGATGGCTGTGGTGGTAGCCTGGCAGCTAAATCATATTCAGTTTTAGATTTTGCACCTTCTTCCGCCATTTTTATTCTGTGCAAGCAAGTTCAACTGTACAAGGTTTTCGTGAATTTAACCACTATTTTCGAGCAATTTTACTCTCCCGTCTCTCTCATGTTTAAAGTAAAAAGAAAACCATGAACCCTGACCTATGTCACGTGATCATAGTTGATGTCAGGCCCAGCAACCTGTTGTCAGTGTCTATTTAAAACCAGGCACGTTGTCAACCTTAAATTATATAAACATATAACCTGGGAGGGACTTCGGTAATCCTCAAGCCCTCAGGCTATATATTCATATGATTTCTCTCATCCTTCGAGCCCTTTGGGCACTCGGCTGAGAGTTAAATTATATTCCATCTATGCCCTTTGGGCATTTCGGATTAATATTGCATAATTTAAAGAGGTTGACAACAAGAATTAAAAAAGATTAAAAATCCTGAAAATGTTTATAATTTATTCAACACAACATCTGAAAAGGAAGGCAGAATATCTCTGTTATAGAAGTCAGCAAAAGTCTTCTCTGACCTCCAATCAGCTGTTTAGTATTTCTGAAATAGAAAGTCCTGCTAAGTTAGCAACAGACGAGGCAGCACCTCTTAAGGAATGTGGTTTAAAAATATCTGTATTGATGCCAGAAGAAATGAAAGCTTCTTTAATCCACCTGGAAATAGTAGAGGCACATACAGCTTTTTTATTGAAAAAAGAAATAGACTTTGTGTTTTACGTTTACTCTCTGTTGTTGAAATATATGTACGTAATTTTTATAATTATTTATGTTGACACTATATAGAGGTCGTGAAGGACGAGATGTTTTTAATATACTCGATGTTGAGATCTTTCACAGAATCTAAAGAGAAAGATGCTAATGTTTGACAACGTTGGGCAGTTGACAATGACAACAGATAAACTGCTTTAATTGTAAGCAACGGATACAAAAAACTTAAATATCATAATAAAATAGATATATCCCATGTTGCCAAGTAGCGTGGCTTAGGAGGTTTTTGTACAAAAACACCTTTCATGAAACGAGTAAGTAAAGGATGGCCTTTTAGATGGGAATTCCCTACAGTTACCAACGTCTGAACTATACTTGAACGTGTTGCATTTATAAAACTATATGAGCAATTAGATTTGTACAAATCCCCAAGAAAATTTAACAAATTCTCTATAGATGGAAATAAGGGATTGATTTTCCCTTGCACACACACCAAAGATTCCATCTCTTCCAAGCCAACTGATATTGCTTGTTTGTTTTAGGTCCCCATGAGTTAAGGATGAGTTCTGCAGACTCTTTTGAATTGCCTTTACTCTGAATGTTTGTCCTGATAGAAGACAAACGGTCAACCTGAGGGAATTGCCTTTCAATGGATGCAACGCACCACTGTGGACTAACTTCAATAAATCTCTTCTCTTGGGCAAAAGAAGTGGGTAATCAACCAAAAGGTTTAAAAGTAGAGGATACCATACCTGGGTTGACCAAGCTGGAACAACCATTATTGCCCAAGACACCTTGTCCAACATAATCTTGTTAAGGATCCGTGGTATTAAACTGAAAGGAGCAAAAATGTAAGGATAATAATTACTCCAAGAAATGGTGAAGGCATCACAAGCTACACAGTAAGGATCTGGATACCAAGAAACATAAGGTTCAATCTGATAATTTAAGGAGGATGCAAATAAATCTCTATACGAAGTACCAAAATAGTTACAAATCTTATTAAATCTATTCTCATGGAGCATCCACTCAGTGGAATTCGAAAAATTTCTTGATAAAAAATCAGCCTCCAGGTTGAATTTACCCTGGATATGCTTAGCAGACAAATATATATTCCGTCTAGAACACCATAACCAAATAGATTTGGACAATTCATGTATTGAATTTATTGCACCTCCAAGATTGTTGATATAAGCAATAGCAACAGAATTATCAGATTGTATACAGATGTGTATATCATGGAGTTCAGAACAAAGACTTTCCAAAGCCTTAAACACTGCCAACAGTTCTAAGAAATTAATGTGATTTCCTTGTTCACTTGGAAGCCATAAAGAATTTGTCTGAAAATTATTTAAGTGAGATCCCCAACCCACTTCAGATACATCAGTGGTTACCATCTCATCCACTGGTGGGGGCTGAATATGATTCCCATTGAAAAGATTGCATTTGTCAATCCACCAATAAAGCTCCTGGATCATATAAGAGTCAAGTTTCGCAACAGTATCGTAGTCAAGGTTGGATTGTTAAAGCTGTCTTGTTTTGCCTTTGTCTAAATAGTGTATATAAAATGAGGCAGGTCGGATTGCAGTTCTACTAAAAGAGCAAAGACCAATAAAAGAGACTAAATATCTTACAGTGAAAGCAGAAGATAATACATTTCTAGCTGAAGAGACAATCTTATCTAACTTATCCTGAGTCATCAAAACTTTATATGATTCTGTGTTTATAATAAAACCAAGAAAGACTAATTCTTTAGATGGTTTTAATTTAATTTTTCAAAATTGACTTCAAATCCAAGACTATGAAACAAATCTATAGCCTTACATGTGTTAGACCTTGTCTCTTCAATAGTTGAAGATGAGAAAAGTGAATCATCTATAACGTAACAGCATATAATTGATTGCTTTCTCAAGAAAGAAAAAACTGGTTTCAAATCTTTTGTGAACACTCAAGGTGCTGATGAAATACCAAATGGCAAACATTTGAAATGATAAATGACATTACGCCAAACAAAACATAAGTACTTCCTATCACTTGGATTAATTCCAATGGAAAAATAGGCATCACAAAGATCTATTGATGTTAAAAAGCTGTTCTTAGTAATAGATTTCAGAGCAACCGACAAAGTTTCCCCGCTTAAAATGGTCACAAGATACAAAATCATTTAACTTTTTAAGATTGATAACAGGTCTCAAGGTACCATTCTTTTTGGGTATTAAAAACAAGTTCGAAAAAATTGGTCTGGTGTGGGATCACAAGGTTCAATTAAAGCAACTTGACTGTTCTCATCAATGGTGCGATCCTTAGATGCCAAGATTGACAGAAGAGGGGCAATACCAATGCTTATCAAGTTTTGGACATCTTGAAGAGACAAATCCTGAGATTGGGCAGTCTTTGGTAAAATATTCCAGATGTCTCCATCCACGAGTGGTGGGACCAAACATTTATAATTTTCTGGTATAGAGTATTTTGGATGTTAATTTAGAAACTTCTACTTTCTTAGTAGTGGCAACAGAAACTAATTTAACAAGATTATCAGAGACTGGATTACCAAAAGTATCATTCCCTTGGAATATCTTAGGGATATTAAAGTCATCCTCCTGAACCTCAGGGGTTTCCTCAAGAAACTTATCATACATTTCTTGAGGATCTACCAGATCAATAGATGTTAAATATGCAAATTGATTCTTTAAATCAGCTAGTTCGTTTCTGTTAATTTGTTCTTTATCAATTTGTAAACTGTTAACCTTCCCACCACCGTTCGTGGTATCATCTAATTTACGACCTGTGGTCCTATTTATTGAATTCGGATTAACGAAAACATCAGAAAAATCATCAGTATTATTAATTGAGGCCGAAGTGATTGTACACGTTGGATTTGTTCCCATACGAGAACTACTTAAAGACTTCATATTTGGAGCTGGAATCTTCTCCACGTTTTTCCTTTTACGGCCATGTTTGTTTACATTGGAAGACTTTACTTCCGGTTTTAAAGCGTTTGTTATTAGATCAACAAACTTAGACGTATAGCCCTGATTAGTATTGGAAGACTAGTTTTATTAATCAAAATATTTTCAGCAATACTCAAGTCTTGAGATGTGAAACTAGTAAAATCTTGATTGGAAAAATCACTCATATTGTAATTCATTAAAGGTTGAACCAACGGAACAACCAAAATAAATTATATGATGCTAAAAATATCAACACAAATGGCAAATCGAATCAGCGACACGACTCTAATTATTGATAATATCATAGAAAAAAATAATCAATAAAGTGTATTAAAAAAAAGTTGAACAAATACTTGAGGAACACCTCAAACTTGTGTTCAGGCTTAACACCTGAATAATAAATAGCCAAACAAATTCATCATTTTATACAAAGAATACAATTAGAATGTCTGGTCCATATCATCCCATGTAAATGAACTTATAATATTAATAAACCACTTATATGTAAATTCAAAGTATGAACCTGAAAGGGAAATACCATTTGCAAGGATCAATTGTGTGAATAGTTTCTTCTGAATAGCTTATTAAGAAGGCAGAGGTAGCTGCTCCTATTCTAAAGGAGTGTAATTTATAATGCGATCTATTTAACCCTATACAGTCAACAAGTCTAGACAACTGAGTATTCACAAAACCGTAAGTTATTGGGTGCCCATGAACATCTTGAAAGATTGGACCAGTTACTTCCTGTTAAATACTGAAATAGTAAATATGGGGCGCATGTTATTGGGAATTGTAGCACAAGCAATTTATCAACAGTTGAACTGGTGCATCTGAACACTTATGTTTATAATGATAAAGTGATAAACTTAACATTTTGAATCTGTACAATATTTACACTAACACAACCTGACTTGGCTACCAACTCCCCAAGGCGCAAAAAAATCTGCAAAGGCTAAAGAAAAAATTGCTCTAACCATACATTAATGGGAAGAAAGGCCAACAACATATTGAACCTCCTGAAGCAAGCAAATTAAAATATTCTGGGTAATTGGAAGACTAGCTTCAGTGGACTTCCGCATCTTCTTGGCCCCCTTCAGCAGACTTTCTTACTTAAAAGGGATGCAACGACTGGGAAAAGCCCACAAACTTCTTAAAAACCGACACATGCAAAGCAATTGAATTTGGGGCAAGCCCAGACTCAAAAAATAAATGCAAGGAAGTTGACAATTATGAGCTCTGTAATTGGAAATGATGGAGACAACGAATTCAAACGACAAAACTCAATGAACTTGTTCCAGACATGAATATAAACAACTTGAGAGGTGGTGGACAATGCCTGATTAATCAACATGCGAGCAGTCACACTTAAACAAGGCAAGTTTTCCTGGCACAAGACTTGAGGCTGATCGTCTAACCAAGGAGCATGTTGACGAGCTTCCTGAAATAAAAGATAGTGGACCACAGCTATATACACCCACCACAGCATGCAGATGGTAAATATTCAAGATTTTGGGGCAAGGGCAATAACTCTGCTTCTAACCGTCGAAAATAGCTCAAATTTGAACTTGATTTTCGTTTTATGAATATGTATACACATACTAAATTTTGATTCCATCAAAGAATCTAGTTTTTAGAGCGTTTACAAGCAAATGTTGACTGATGGACCGATGGACGGATAGGGGTGCCGACAATATACATCCACATATTGAGATCCAGGCGAACCTGCAAAGAAAAAGTCTTCAATCATATGGCTTACGTACGCCTTAAATTTTGTCTCCATAATACAATGCAGGACCAAACTGAATCTCTCAAAACTAGTAGATAGGCAAACACATATCTGCAAAGTAAAAAGTTAGTCCTTAAAACACAACAGAGAAACCCAGCAAATCAGGATAAATGGGCACAAGGCGATAGGCATCTTTTATATCCGCCTTTGTCAGCAATACCCCTCGTCCAAGGGACCTAATGATCTGCACAGCATTGTCAATCGAATCATACTGCACAGCAGTATGAAGCTCACCGATTTATGAATTCATATAAGTCCCAAAAGGAAAGATCGTGGATCAGCCTAAAGGCCCCCAACTCACTTTTAGGAACAATTCCAAGTGGGGAACACCGGAGATTAGGCAGAGTAGGATGCAAAAAGGGGGCCCATGACTCTACTATGATGTCACTCTACATTCATTTTATTGAACAGGACCCTCATAATTTCGATGCAAGATCTATGGTTGGGACAAACAGCAGCAGAGCATATGCCTGAGTAGGAAATACTGAGAAAACCCTGAGCATAAAAAAGAAATTTTTTCAAAATCATAGCCTTGCAAGGCATCAGCCAAATTATTTGGGTTTACCTGTGTAGGTAGTTTGTTGGTTCTGTGAACCACCGCGACGAAATGAATATTTAGAATTCTGCCCCTACTCCTACAGTTGGGATTGCAACTGGGGTTACACCATCCTGAAACCCTCTGTGAATTCTGTGGAAGGCAAGCAAGTCAGCTATCAACAAAGAATATGATAACAATTGGTTAATCTCTTGAAGCGACTTTTTTACAAATCCATAAAAATGGCAAACACCTTTTGCCAAGACTCCAAGAGCTAAGCTCAAAATATCCGTCTTCAGTTTCTCTAATATGTGTTGGGAGATGGACACCTACTCTCCAGAATTTGCTGGAAAAATCTGAGCAGCATCTAATTGTAAAACTGGTGTATTGGACTCCATTGGTAGTGATCTCACAGGTATAGCAGAACTGCTATATGGCAGAGGCAATGTACGTGTTGAAATAAAACTAATAGTATCAATAAATATTGATATATTATACATTAAATACAAGAGTTAAAGTTATTCACTTGTATGAAGTTATAATGTGATCGTCGGTGTGTTGTCTAACATCGATGTCTACCTTGTGTCGATATTCATATGTGGTTTGGTTGATATAGACAGTCATCAGCTGATGATTGGTTGATCACGCAGGTGTGTTCATAACAAACCAGTGCACGTGCTTGTCTCTTTTGAATAATAATCTTCATTACTATACGGAGATTGCCGATGTTGACTTGTTAGTTGTAACTGGACAATGGAGACTGCAATCAAGGGAGATCAATTTTTGTAACACTCTTCCCCTTCTTATTTTTGTTAAAAATAAACTGAAAGCTGAAGATTTAAAACTAAAGGTTATAATACTGTTTCATTTTATTATTGCCTTATTAAAAAAAATAATGTAAGAAAGCCTTCTGATTTTGTTTTTGTTTTTTCCTATGTTAATGTTTCCACATGTTCCTAAAAGGATTCGGCGCAAACAGCAAGGAGATTAGCCAGGATTCTTCAGTGCATTAAGGAGGATTCTATATTAGGAGGCGTGATGGAGAAATATTGCGGCCTCAACCTCCTGTTATAGGCCCTGCACTGGTGGAAAGCCAGCCAACCTCTTTCCTGATTGGTAAATTCTTCTTGTGTTTGATTTTGCATATATGAATATGCCAACGGAAACAGGTGGTATGCCTTCACTAGGTGTTTCAACTCGAGCACGGAAGTGCAATGAAACTCGAAGGCAATTGTTTCCATCAATGATTTGCACTTCCGTGCCCATCCATTGGACCTTTCCCCATTGCTTAATTTGGCAAAATTTGGAAGGTAGGCCCTTAAGACATGCCTCTTCATGTGGCCGCACCTTTTGTGACAAATTGAGCATTTCCTGCAAGTTCTAGGTTTGCTCTGCCACCGACCGTTCTTCAGCTGGCCGATAATAAAAGAAAGTAAGTTAATAGTATATGCATTATCTAATGCAAAATATAATCTTGGATTTTATTTGGAATTTTACTTTTCCTTCTAGATCTAGTCCTTGTGAAATCAGGGTTACTCAAAGAAGCATTTCGTTCTTCAGGGGAATTATTCACTGAAGGAGCTTCTTCTGCCTCTTCCTGGACAATAGGTTCGGATAAGCATTTGTGTCTTAATCATTTTAACTACAATGGAATTGGGTCATCATTGCATAATTTCAAATGATCATGGTGAATCATTTTGCTCTTCTTTTGATTGGTTAACTCATAGAGAGGATGAGAAGCCTTGGGTAAGTGGGTAAGGACCCTTCCATGGTGGCATTAATTTCTTGCTGTTCCCTATTCTTGTTGAAGAATCAACTTGGTAGACAATGTCTCTACCATTGAACAGATTCTCATGAAGAGAGACATCGTAATCCCACTTTTGCCTTATTTGACATTGCCTTAAATGTGTTCGTGCCAACTCGTGTACTTCTTGTAAAGTTTTTCTAAGCTCCAACACCCATTAAGACGAAGCGAACTTCTTAGCATCAGAAGTTCCCAATAAGAGATTTAATGGTTGAGCAACTTCACGTCTAAGCATCATCAAATTTTGAGCGAAACCAGTTTGTTGATTTTCTACGGAATGTAAAGCCATTGAAATTAGGGCGAGATTATCATCCCAATCTGGACCCTTTCCGTCTATATAACATCTAATCATTTGAAGAACAGTCCTGTCATACCGTTTCACCTGACAGTTAGAGGAAGGATGATAAGGTGTTGTCCTAGTTTTTGAAATTTCCAGCAAGGAGCATACTAACTTAAAGAGATTGCTCTCAAAGTCGGCCCCTTGATCAGAGTGAATTTGAAGCAGACAACCGAAAGTACAAATGAACTTCATTACCAAATTCCCTGCGACCTTTTCTGCCGACTGATCTGGCAAGGGAATAATTTCTAACCATTTTGTAAATTGATCTATTATCATGAGAGTGTATTTTTGCCTTTACTACTAGTCATAAATGGACCAAGTATCATATCATGTGCAGTATAACTCTCCAACCAGTTCGAGTTTTCGTACGTTGGAGATAATTGTTCAGCATTAGCATGGGAGCAATTGCGAGAGTCTCGGGTAATGTCGTTTAATCTTGTAAGCCTAATTAGTACGTCAATCATAACATTATTAGATGCGAGAGGAATAACGTTGTCAACGTCCTCGCAGAAGCGCTCCCATTGAATATGAGCTCTGCTGCAATTACGGACATCCACCGCAAGGCAAGTCATTTAAATTACACCGGGCATAATAACAGTTACAATTGATTAATGGGTCATCCAAGGGAGATAATTCATCAGCATTGGTATGTTCGTACCTGACCGATGAAGGATTATCATGTCATATTGAGACAACTCTTCAAGCCAACGAGCTAATTGACCTTAAACATTTTTATACGCCCACACATAAGATGGGCGTATATTGTAATCACCCTGTCTGTTCGTCGGTCCGCCAGGTCGGTCAGTCCGTCCATCCGTTCACATTTGGTTCGTGCTCACTTAACAGGCTACAATTCTTTACAGATTCTTTTGATTTTGTTTGTCAATATCATTATGAAGATGATCCCTATTGATTTTCGTGATGATCGGATAATTTTTCACTGAAATATCGTGTCTGACTTGACGTTTCACTCTAGTAGCTATATTGTGCAACTCGTATTCAATCCACAGGCGACAATTCTTTACAGGTTCTTTTGATTATCTGATCTTGATTAAACTTGGTATGCATGTATATATTGATGATATCTCAAGTTTAACAAGTGGTTGCCTAGCAAGTTACGCCCACTTGTGTCAAATCATACCAAAAATCTAATTTGTGCAAGATATTGGTGATTTAAACAAACACACATTATTTAATAAAATTTTGACATAAACTGTCACCTCTCACCGACAAATTTTGATGAGTTTTTTAGTCAAGGGCAATAACTCAAATTCCATTGATCGAAAAATTGTCAAATTTCATTTTGATTAAGATCTTATCAGGGATGTTGATTTGGCTCTATATGCCGGACATGACCGACAGGGCTGCTGAAAGTATAGGTTAGCCTTTACATGGCTTTTAATGTCAGTCAAATGCAAAATTTAATGACAACTCTAGTCTAATGAAATATAAAGCCATTAATCACTGCTTGATATTACAATAACTTGATTACCAACCTGATAATCTGATAATCCCTTAATTACCTGTTATGAGTGTTAAATTAATCATCAATTCAAATATCTACTAACAGTACTTCTTTGTTTACATTTAGAAATTGAACCATAGTTATCTTTGTTGTATCGGGACTTTCGATACATAATTGAATAGTATTTGTACTTGTAAGATGGGAAGAAAGCATAACAAAAGGCAGTTTCAAAATAAACGTGGTTTTCTCTTCTTGGTCTACATTCTAACAACAAAGGGAGATCACTCTAACTAGAGTTTACATAACAATGTATGGAAGGAAATACATGCCATAATATAACACATGAATTGACTATACAACAATCTTCCTTAATCTAAGCAAGATAATTCTGACCTATATTCTATTAAAACATTTGTCAGTTATTCTTTTGAAGTATGTTTTGAATTTCTGACCAAAATCAAGAAAGTTTTAAATGTTTACAGTTAATCTCTTGTAAAAAACGAACTTAAATTCAGAAAAATGTAAGTTTTCTATCCAATAACCTCCTGTTAAGTGTGTTTGACCTATATCTTGTACTTTCATTTTATATATTTTCTCTCCATAATTACCTCCCTTGAAGTTGAAACATTTAGCTGTCAATCAAGGATGAAAACTGTACCCTCTATTGTGTTCACAAACAATTATTGACGCAAACTTGTCCAAGATCTCATCATTATAAATATTCACACCAAATTTCATTTAAATTGGATGAAAACTGTAGTCTCTATTGTGTTCACGACCAAATTTTGACGCGCTTTTGCTAAGTCAAGGGCAATAACTCAAAAACCGTTCATCGAAAAATCGTTAATATTGTACTTGTCCAAGATTTCATCAATATAAATGATCACACCAAATTTCATTTGAATCAGAAGCCAATTGAGGACAGACAGACCGTCAGACAGACGGACATGGGTGACAACAATATACGTCCACATTATTAATGTGGAATATAAAAACGGTAATAATTGGATGAATGATTTTGGACTTATGGCCCAATAGAGAAGCCTGAGTCTTTCGAAGTCTTGTTGCTCAGGGAATCTGATTTATCTTTTCCACTATCTTTTCTGCGTTTCCAATATGATGTCCTTTCCTTAATGTTTTGAATGAATCAGAGTCATTTATCACCCAAAGTATTGTGTACCCGGATTTTCCTAGTGTTGATGAAACCAACAAACCCTTATTACTATGAGGATTAGGTTCAGTCACAAAGTCTCCATTGATTTTTCTGCTCGACATAAACTTACTGAATTTGGTGGAATCGTTACCCGTTTACTGACTAATACTTCAGATAAATCGTCTTTATTACTGTAAGATTGTAAATCAGCATAAATTATGTCATTGCCGATTTGTACAGAAGGACGATCGATATTTATTATACATTTATGATGCGCCAAAAAATCTAAACCCAATATTATATCATCGGTCATTGTGACCATATACATGTCCCAGTCAAAATATTTACTACCTAGCTTAATTGTCATTCCTACAACGCGTTGAACATACACCGGTTTCTCACCTAATCCAGATAATTAATTATTTCTTTAAAAGTCAAACGTCCATTATACGTTTTACAGACATTTTTGTTAACTAAGGTAAGCATTGCTGCTGTGTCGACAACTGCGCTGAAAGTTTTATTACAGGTAAAATTAAATTCAACTGTCTTGACAGTCTTATCCTAGCATCTGGAGAGGTGTCATTTGATCTTGAACTACTTATATGTTTGGTATCAGGCCTGGCATCATGAATCGATGAAGAGTTCTTTTTCCTACTTACCTGATTTCGATTTCGTCCGGAGTCAGACTGAGAATGTTCAGTTTCCGACTCTGTCTTGTCACTGCGTCTTAATCTATAGTCTTGATCATAATTATTTGAATACCTATTGTTATATCGTTGAGGCTGTTCACGGTCTCGTTCTCGTCTGTCATTATAGTGTTCGTAACTGCAAGATTGTTCATGGTTACGTATCGGCTTATCATATCTATATTCGTCCATGTGCGTCCGTCATATCGGGATCTGTCTCTGTCAAAATATGTAGGGTAGCGTTTGTTGGCCTCCCCGTATTCGTCATTGCGGTCGTATCTTGAATTATATCTGTCAGTAGGAATGTCACTTCTATTTTTGTTAACTTTCTTTTTGGATAACTCAGTCAGCTTGTCTACTATGGAATTTAGCTGTTTGTTAATCATTGAATCAATTTTTTCCAACTTATTGGATGTAGCATCAACGTTAAGGTCACTGGTGTTAACTTTAACCGATTCGGTATCAGACTCAGATTTAAAATTTACCTGTCCATGCGAAAAGTTTTTGGATCCGAATAAACTTTTCTGATTGGCTAAAAATAGTCTCATGTGTTTCAATGCGTCCTGAACTGATTTTGGATTCTTTTCCAAAAATCGTTCCTAATTTTACTGTTAGCGTCTGAATAACCGTCCATGGCCAAAGTTTGGATACGTTGAGCAAAGTCTGGAAGAGATTCTGTTTCTAGTTGGCGTAGTGATTGTAACTCAGGTCTAGCAGAAACAGGTTCTTCTTTCTCGCTAAATCGAAAATTCAATTCTTTCTTGAATTCTATATATGAGAGATCAGAAGAGAGCTTGTCTGAATATTCAAGAGCGGAATTCCTTAGACAGTCAAGTAGTCGGTCCAGTCTTTTCCTACTTGACCATTCTTCATGCCGTGCGATTCTTTCAAATTGTAGTATAAAGGGTTCCCATTTTGTTTTAGGGTCACCGGAAAAGGTTGGCATTTTAGGTTTCGGAGGACTGCGGCTATGATGCCTTCGTCTGTTTCCCCGTCGTCTACGTAAATTATCAGACTCCGACTCCGAACTTGCATTAGATGTTGAATCTGTGTCTCTGTATTGGCATGATCCAATTTCACGTTGTTTTCATTTTTTCCTAGATAAATGTAGAAATGTTTCAGCTACATACAGCTGAATTAAGTTTTGTTTCTGTATCCATTGTAATAACTAGTGGATCTAATTTTGTCGGTTTAATCACTTTCTGAAGAATGTATATATTTATCACTTATGTTTTTTTTCTTGTCTCGTCTGTATCATCCGTGTCCATTTCAGTTGGTTGGCCTTACTTACGAGAAGCCAATTTGTCGTGGATTTTTGTCGACTTAGTTTCATTGAGTATAGCTTGTTCGTAACGTTTTAGCTCTGTTTTTACAGCGGTTGGCGTATCTTTCAAATTCCTAGGTATGATGTAGTCTGAGTCTTGTTTAGGTGTGGTCAGTCTATTAGTAGCCAATGTGGGCAAAACTGGCAAGTCTACCTTAGAATTTGACTTGTCCTCTAATTGATCCATTTTGATATGTTTTGCATCACTTGAAACATTTCGTCCATGCGTCTATCTGATTGCTGCATTACCTGAGGGTGTGTGTATTTAACGTTAATTTATCTAAGTCAGACAATGGGTCAGGGATTTAAAGTCCTATAATTTCACCGGACTTAACTTTCCTAGGCTTAATATTTGATATAATGTCATGGGTGTACTATTTCGATCAGCTATTTTACTTCCTACATATATTGATTTCCCTACTCCCGCCATGAGAAATCTAAAATAACTTCTCTGGATGGAGGGAATATCGAACAATAGTAAATATGTACTAAACAATATGCTTGTGTGCTCGATTTTCACTTTTTATAGCAAAAGGAGCTACGTGCAAACCTATCCTACGTGAAATATAAGTGCCGAAAATATAAAAGATTTAAAATGTGAAATAATAAAAAACCTACAGATATCACTTTCGGGTCATAGAACTCGAATGAGGACCACGTGCGTTCCTATCCTACGTGAAAATAACCAAGATAACTATAAGCCTTCAAGGTAGAAACTTAAATGAAAAATATTAAGGACAGTGATAACCGCTGTCGTATATCAAAAGAAATGGTATAAATGTCTTACAGTATAAATAGTTGAAAATATCAAGTACATTCTATTCTGGGTACTGTTGTGCTTCTATAATATAAATACAATAAGTAGTGAATAGGGTGAAAGAAGGGAGATTTTTTCAAAGCGCGAAAATTCGAGGATTTTAAGCTCAAAATTTGACTTACGAGTTATTAATTATTTGACACAGTAAAAATTAACAAATATATATACATAAGAAAAACATAACAAATATGACATATACATGAAAGAAAATCTAAAATATAAATAAATATGATAATGTCTATGTTTATTCATCATTCACAGAAATCCCTGGTTTTTATTCTGGATCCTGTCTTTATATGTAATATGATATTTTACACTGAATTAGAAGTTCAGTTTAATAAATTTAATGCTCCTGACATACCAGTGTTACTTATAGACTTTTAAGCAAATGAATGGATTTTTATGAATAATAAAATTTTCAAATGAAGAGGCTTCTTTATTTCCAGGGTGTACAAATGAAATGCCATTTAGCAAATCATTATCAAATGGAAATTTATTTACCATATTCTTTATCATAGTAGCATAAAATTCTCTTATGAAGCTATAAAATATTAAAACATTACACTGTAAAAATAATTCCAAAAATGCCATTTAAAATAATGTCAACTCAGGTCTATCAAAATGAATATAACAATGATATCCACAATGAAAATCAGATGTTACCTGTAAATTCTGTGATGTGTTGATGGTTCAAGATTATCTTGATTATCAGCTAAAACAGTTCTGGCCTTCATTCCTATAGCTAAAAAATTCACTGGCAGGTAATTATCTTTATTGATATAATCAACTTGAGTGACATCTTCTGCTGATTTTACTGAAGTAATCTTTAAAAACTTGTCTTTAACAAAATGTCTGTCCCACCATATCGACAATTAAACAACTTTCAGACTGAAATAAAATCAATTTATAAATCTTATTTCAGTAAATTAAAATTTGAATGACCTTGAATTGATTGAGCCAGAGAAAAATACTAACACAATAATGATCATGTATCTTTGAAATATCTTGAAAACATGGAACAATGAAATGGCACTTGCCTGAAACATGGTGTTGAACTGGTTCAGGTGTGGTAGAATAAACTCCAAAAACAAACCATAAACTTGCATCTCTATGTTGGTCAGGTTTTGAGCTACTCTCTGCACTCTTCCTGGCTGATCAACATCTTCAGCGCTATTGAAATACGAGGATAAGGCTGCCCATTGCTGAAGAGTTCTTTTAATTACTTTCTCCAAAGATAACCATCTAGTAGCACAATGTTTGATGATTTTCAATGGCTCAGTTTGAGTAAACTCCAGGAAGTCATTGTACTGTTCTTTTCTTTTACAACTGAAAATATAGAAAAATAGTTTAGACAAAGCTATAGTTAATGAGTTAGCTTAATAACTTAATATTGTGTGTTTTCTTTTTTCAATGCATACATAGATTTGCAAATATTTATAGGTCTATAGGGCTATACCATCATTAAAAATAGTAAGAGGCATAGGAAACATGACATAAAAAAAACAGAAATGTTACCTGCTGTTGAAGTGATAAAAAATATCTACAAGTACCTCTTCAATGTTCAGTGGCAATTTCTTCATTGATTGTTGGCTAGATGACAAAGACAGCCTAAATAAAACACGTCAGGCTGTTGTTCTTGAATTCAAGACAAGACTGAGTTCTTCTTACTGATCATTACAGATGCATTGTCACTGCTGTATCCAACAACATTTTTGACCTACAAGAAATCGCTTAAAACCAATTAGTTGTCATTCTGAATTAAATTAAAATTGAATAACATTAAATTCAATTAAAAAACATCAAATTTGTCGTATTTCTCGAAAATTGTGTAGACTCGTTTTTCCAGGCACCCGCGATCGAAATATTAATACTAAAACTTTTTACGTCATCACCTTATCGATACAGTTGAAAATATTTTCTCCCCGGATAGGCATATCCAAAAATCTGGTGGTTACTTTCATTATGGACTCATCATAAACTCCAATCAGAATGGACACCATTTTGTAGTGATTGTGGTCGTTCGATTTGTCTACCATTATTGAAAACTTATTGCGCTTGGTCAATTCTGTTACGCTCTTGTCGCAGTGCGGTGCTAAGGCATCTGTAATCATCTTTGTAGTTTTGTTCCTCTTAGCCGAACATTTTTTAGGGATATCTGAGTTTGGAAACATTTGTCTGTGAAGTTCTGTCATATGGTCAGCAACTATAAAAAAAAAAATGTACCTATTAGCACAGGCGTATCTAGAAAATGTCTGAATGTAAGGGAGGGGGGGAATAAAGACTCCTCTAAATGGATGAGCAGATCAGTAGACAACATGCAAAAGCGGTAGAAACCCGACAACATCGGTAGATTACACATGCATGAACCAATGAAATGCTTGGATCCATTGAATTATGGTTTCGATTGTTTCTCAAAACGTGAATCCTTTATCCATCTGAATATGAGCAAAAATTTTTTTTTTTTTATCAAAATTATTAGTAATTAAAACCATATAAAGATGACTTAAATCCATATACTTGTCAGCCCAAATTCTCTTCTTGATTTTATTATCAACACCCAAATCTAATGGTTTTTCAATGTCAAAATGTTTCGAATCAGAATCAGAATTATAGGTAGATAAATCAATATCTGTCATACCTTCATCATTTAACGTGTCTACAGTAGTGGCAGCAATCTGTTCAGTATCAGAGGTAGCATCCTCTTCAGCCTCGCTATCATTACATGTTTGATCCCACTTCAAAGCCGACACAACCGATTTTGCAATCTCAGGAATCACCTATTGCACTGCTATTGCTACAGCTTTATGAATGGCCGCATTAACTTGAACGCTCAATTCCTGTTCAGCATTAGCACTAAGGCCCTTTAAAAGTAGATGGCCTCTGTAATGTCTCTGTGGCAGAATGGAGGCTGACTTTACACGTTTGGCAGGATGACTCGCAATCTTAATGGATCGTTTTCCTGCCAATGACTTAAGGTTTACTGCTTTCCTTCTCTCTGCCATAATTCTGTGAAAGAAAGGCAAATATAAATGTGATATCTTTTTGAATAGTTGTAAGTAGCTACAATACTAATATTTAGTTGAATTAAGTATTGTAGGCAATATGACTAAACTGAATGAGCAGTTTGCCTAAAGTGAGTGGGCAATATGCCCTATAGTGAGTGGGCAATATGTCCTAAAGTGAGTGGGCAATCTGCTTAAAGTCAGGGGGCAATATGCCCTAAAGTGAGTGAGCAATATGCCCTATAGTGAGTGGGCAATGTCCTAAAGTGAGTAGGCAATATGCCCTAAAATGAGTGGGCAATATGCCCTATAATACAACATTTGTAATTAGTAACATAACTTAATTTAACTTGACTTTAAGTATTGTAGGCAATCTGCCTAAAGTGAGTATGCCATTTGACCTCAACTGGACCTGCAATAGATGTCATCAATGGGGCCCACCGCGGATTTTTTACCTACTTGGTACTAAGGGGGATTCCAACATGGCGGACTGCTAGTGTCAATATAGGCCTAGAGTAAAAATATGACGAAATATTGTCATGTACCCCACTGCAACCAATCTGGTGGCCATAAATTTTCTAAGGAAGAGAAATTTAAACTGAAATGGCGGGTAGCTATAAAAAGAATGGACCCAAGGACAAAGAAGTTGTGGAAGCCGTGCGATGACTCCGTCGTCTGCAAGAAACATTTCATTGCAGAAGATTATAAACAGACATTATTAGGTCGGATACGTCAATTTATATCTTCTTACTGTTGATATTTTTAATTATTCTTTCGTTGGTTATTTTGAAACAGTTACAGCACTTAACTTTCGTGAAAGGAATTGTGTACAAAATCCCATTTTAAGCCAGAACAATGATAATGAATGATTATTTTGTGTGTAAACTAAACTTGGTATAGATCCTTTCTTTTTCAAGTCATTTGCACACCTCTCCTAGCCAGTAAACTGAAACTAGGATTAAGGATTGTATTTATCTGTTTTTCCATATCTAATTTCAGACCCTCTCAAGGGTAAAGTTAGGTATTGCTTTCACAATGTCAGGGCATACTGATCGTGTTCTAAGACTTTACCATTAATACACACCAAAGTCTGTAAATGATTGTTATTTGATTGGATTGTTTGCTGGCGTAAAATCAAATCTAACCAAAATTTACAAAGTTTGTTGAACAAGAAAAGTGTCTATTAACAGCAAGGTATTATAACAAGTTGATACTTCCCTTGAATCTACAAAATAACAGTGATAGAAAATATACATGGCAGAAGTATCTCAAATATAAATTTTAACATGAAATTGTGTTTTATGTAGATGCCTGTATCCAAACAGTAAATAAGACAGACTTACTTGTAATTTTAACCTCCAGAAAATATGTATATAAATTTTAATCCAAATAATTAGTGGATTGAAAGATTTGATATCCCTACAGATCTCTCTGTCAGCTGTAAAAGAAACAAAGAGACATTGGAAAACAGATAGGAATTAGCTTAGGCAAGACTGATCTCTAAATAGGGAATAATGATGGCCTCAACAATCTGATATGCCATGATAAATTCTATGAATTTTTTTTCTGAGCTTAGACAGAGGTTGATATTTGACTGAATTAAGAAGAACATACAAAACTATGTACCGTATTGTATGTTAAAATGCCAGTAGTAAAATTTGTAACTTACATACCTACCATTCTATACAGTAAATAAACTTCACTTTTCTCTATGGTGATTTTAGGAAGATTTCCTCTGTTATCTACCACTAGTGATGAAAATCCAGTGGTCGGCCACATTAAACCATCCTGCTGAGGTAAACTGACAACTGGTCCTAGAAAATTATGATTTCGGTCATAACTTTCAAGCCTATATATAAAGAAAAGACTAGTTTCTAAATTTTTGTAAGTTCACCACAAATACAAGCACATTTACTATTAAGAAATTCTTAGAGTCTAAGATGGATCAGTGGGTTGGAGGCTTGATCCCTTATTTGAAGTTGTTGGGCTACTTTGCCTTTGGGTTTAAATTTCGGAAAAGGAATGTGTTTCTATACAAAGCAAACTTACTAGATTATACTTATTCATTATGTTATCTTAAACTATCATTACTTTTGACTTTCTAGAATTGGCCTATTGGTGAATGACAGTCACACTCACCACAGTCTACAGAGAACTTTTTCTTCTAATCAACTTCATTCATGTTGAAAGAAATCACATTGTTGTTGTAATTCCACACTGAACCATTTCTAACTTTAGTTCTATGAATTAATTGCAGAATTAAAACCTGAGTGCAGTGTTGGGCATATCTCTGCACTTCTTCGACTAATCTGTCGCACAAGAGAGATAAATCAGCCTTAATTAGCCAAATCTGCACTAATAGCATTCATAGTATCCAAATCATTTCCACCAATGAATATTATAACATGATTAGGTTTAAAATATTGTGCTTCCTCTACAAACTGGTTACACAGATTATTATTGTTGATTGTACCACCCCCTATTCCAAAGAAAGCCACATAGAATAGATAGGGGAATCTCGACCAAAATTTGGTTGCAAATTGTTATTTTTTTTACTTGAGATGAATATTCAAACGATTCACGTGTGAACTACTTAAAATCAAAACTCTACGAATACGTTGTGCTTCCATTCTGAACACTTCAAGTCTGCAGAAAAATTAGTAGCCACTAACAGACACAGTAAACAATAATAACACTACTGTACATGTAAACAATAATAACACTACTGTACATGTAAACAATAATAACACTACTGTACATGTAAACAATAATAACACTACTGTACATGTAAACAATAATAACACTACTGTACATGTAAACAAACCTTTTGTTTGTTCCAGGTATTAGTCTGTGTCTATGAATGTTTACGGAAATAAAGACCTTAATAATGAAGGAAACCCAGTAGGAATGTATTTAACTGAATTATTTACTGGAAAGGCTTTGAACTAACTAATTTTTTAACTAAAAACAATGGTGCTTTTTTCTTCAGGAACCCAGATGAAGGGGAGATAACACTTCTGTGTTGTGACATAGACTCTGTCCACAACCATTCATCCGATAAATCCCTTTCCAATAAAAGTTTCATTTCTCTAAAATCAGGTGTTTTTATGCTTATATTCGTACAGTAGTTCTAACAACTTATGAAAAACTTTACACAATCTTACATGAACTTTTAAACAGAAACATTAAAGGAATCTCTAGATTTTTATGTATTGTTTTTGCAAATTTGACCAAAAAAGCAGTGCTATTCAAATAATCAACATCAAGTAATTTATCATTTCAGAACAAAAGAGATTGATTGGATGCCCTATTTTACTCAAAGACTAGTTGATGATTTTGGTTCACATATCCGTTTATATAGAAGAGCTGTAGATAAAAAGAAAAAACTTCCACCTGAAGGTAAGCCTGACTACAAAGAGTAATCTTGACTCTAGTATCCTGACTCTAGTATCATGACTCTAGTTTCTTTACTCTAGTTTCTTGACTCTAGTATCTTGACTCTAGTATCTTAACTCAAGTATCTCTAGTATCTTAACTCTAGTATCTTGACTCTAGTATCTTGACTCTAGTATCTCTAGTATCTTAACTCTAGTATCTTAACTCTAGTATCTTGACTCTAGTATCTTGACTTTAGTATCTTGACTCTAGTATCTTAACTCTAGTATCTCTAGTATCTCTAGTATCTTAACTCTAGTATCTCTAGTATCTTGACTCTAGTATCTTAACTCTATTATCTTGACTCTAGTATCTTGACTCTAGTATCTTAACTCTAGTATCTCTAGTATCTTAACTCTAGTATCTCTAGTATCTTGACTCTAGTATCTTAACTCTATTATCTTGACTCTAGTATCTTGACTCTAGTATCTTAACTCTAGTATCTTGACTCTAGTATCTTAACTCTAGTATCTCTAGTATCTTAACTCTAGTATCTTGACTCTAGTATCTTGACTTTAGTATCTTAACTCTAGTATCTTAACTCTAGTATCTCTAGTATCTTAACTCTAGTATCTTGACTCTAGTATCTTGACTTTAGTATCTTAACTCTAGTATCTTAACTCTAGTATCTTAACTCTAGTATCTTGACTCTAGTATCTTGACTTTAGTATCTCTAGTATCTTAACTCTATTATCTTGACTCTAGTATCTTGACTCTAGTATCTTAACTCTAGTATCTTGACTCTAGTATCTTGACTCTAGTATCTTAACTCTAGTATCTTAACTCTAGTATCTCTAGTATCTTAACTCTAGTATCTTAACTCTAGTATCTCTAGTATCTGAACTCTAGTATCTCTAGTATCTTAACTCTAGTATCTTAACTCTAGTATCTCTAGTATCTTGACTTTAGTATCTTAACTCTAGTATCTTAACTCTAGTATCTCTAGTATCTTGACTCTAGTATCTCTAGTATCTTAACTCTAGTATCTTAACTCTAGTATCTCTAGTATCTTGACTCTAGTATCTTGACTCTAGTATCTTAACTCTAGTATCTTAACTCTAGTATCTCTAGTATCTTAACTCTAGTATCTTAACTCTAGTATCTCTAGTATCTTGACTCTAGTATCTCTAGTATCTTAACTCTAGTATCTTAACTCTAGTATCTCTAGTATCTTAACTCTAGTATCTTAACTCTAGTATCTTAACTCTAGTATCTCTAGTATCTTAACTCTAGTATCTTAACTCTAGTATCTCTAGTATCTTGACTTTAGTATCTTAACTCTAGTATCCTAACTCTAGTATCTCTAGTATCTTGACTTTAGTATCTTAACTCTAGTATCTTAACTCTAGTATCTTGACTTTAGTATCTTAACTCTAGTATCTTAACTCTAGTATCTTGACTCTAGTATCTTAACTCTATTATCTTGACTCTAGTATCTTGACTCTAGTATCTTGACTCTAGTATCTCTAGTATCTTAACTCTATTATCTTGACTCTAGTATCTTAACTCTAGTATCTTGACGCTAGTATCTTGACGCTAGTATCTTGACTCTAGTATCTTAACTCTAGTATCTTAACTCTAGTATCTTGACTCTAGTATCTTAACTCTATTATCTTGACTCTAGTCTTAAGCTATATTTTGAGCGGATAATTTCATATTATTTCAATTATTTGATCAGAAGGTCTACTTTCACTTTATCATTATTTGGTAGACCTATCCTATGTGTGTGTTTTACCAATTCAGGTTTTGGAATGTAGGAACTCATTATGTTATGAAATTACATATTGTCTTTAAATTAAATTATAATTAAGTCACATGTGTTATAAAATAGTTTTAATCTTCTAATAACTTGTTCTGTATATCACTTATAAAATGTAAAATTTCATGATGTTATCATCAAAAATGAGCAAGTTATGCGATCGGTTGTATTTCAACGAAAAAGAGAAAAATTTTCATTTGCCACGCCCACTTTTTAAAGACATAACTTTTTTATTTTTCAATATATTTTGTTTCTGTTTTCACTTTTTCCAACTACTAGTGCACCATAACCCATCTACAAAAACAAAATTATTTTATTTTCATTATTTCTATTTTCCGTTTGCATTGTTACTATTAGCTATATAGTATAACTCATGCTCACTCTTCAGGCAACAATTCTTTATGGATTCTTATAATTTTTATATGCCCACACGTACTATGGAAGCATAATTGGTACAATTGGTTCATGCTCACTGTACAGGCTACAAACAATGATTTGTACTTGCAATCAAAGCTGCTGGTGGTGTATGTCACCCCGCTTTGCAAGGCTATCTTTGATTGTGAAATAAAACTTTAAACATGTCTAACAAGTGGTTGCCTAGCAACATACGCTCACTTCCCTGATAAATTTTCAGTATATCAAGGGCGGTCACCAATCTGTGTCAAATCATACCAAAAACCTAATTTTTACAAGATATTGTTGATTTAATCAAACTCACAAAATTTCATAAAATTTGGATATAAACTGCAAACAAATAAACCGAAAAATCATCAAATTCAAACTTGACCAAGATCTCATTGTAATAAATGATCACACCAGATTTCATTCAAATCAGATGAAAACTGTAATTACTATTGTGTTCACAAACAAATTTTGATGCATTTTTACTGAGTCAAGGGCAATAACTCATTCATTGAAAAATTTTCAAATTCTAACTTGACGAAGATCTCATCATAATAAATGATCACACCATTTATTTTTTTCTATAGCAGATTATTTTTGTGAATGTTTACACATTATAATGCGGTTGTATAAAAAAAAGAAGCGAGTGAGACAGTCATGTACAGATTCTGGAGGTATCATGTGTAAACATACGCCAAAATGAAACTTCTATTTGCCAAATTGTATGACTGTGTTCTTGGACAAAGGTTTGATCATCTGGATGGCTTGACGTTGAAAATGAAAATTTTTAGCTGCATGTTTCATCTTCCAAAAAAAGGTTGGCAATATTTAAATCAGTTATCAGTCTTTAACAAATCAGCGGTCATATACACATCATGTGACTGCCTCCCCATGTGCATTTAATTTTAAAATTAGCAGCAGACACCTCAAGTGTGAACAGTGAACACGTTTTTTTTTCCATTCACTCATTCACTGTATTATCCCCATGGGCTGAATGTTAGACAGGACCATGTCCTTGTGTATTGGGCCTAATTCTGACCTATGTAAAATAAAGAGTTAATTTTTATTCGATCAGAACTGATAGAAAGTATAGTATATTCTATATATAAGATCTGAGATCACAGGAGTTTATATCACAAGAGCTTATTTTTTAAATAAAGAAATTAGTTTTATTTGTGGCTTGTGTTTACACATGATTCTAAGTAGCAGAATCGGAATCTAGATCGATTACCAATAAAAAAACAAAATAAGACAGACATACGAGGCAGACAATAAATACATGCATTTAAAGCATGCAAGTACCAATTCAGAAAACTCGTAAGAAAATGTATGTTGTCTATAATTTTAAGCAAGGAAAGAGGCGAGGAGAAAGCTGGGACATTTTTCAGCGCTTTCATACCCTTTTCCTTGTCTTTTTACCCTCTCTCTCTTGTTCCTCGCTTTGTCACCTTTCTACTTCTTGCTGGTGATTTTTAGCAATAGTCCTGTTTTGTAGTCATTTGTACTACTTATTAGTTAAATATTAGTGTGAATAATAATTTAATTTAATCTGATTATGTTTTTATAGAAAGAGAATGCTGTGATATAGAAGAATTGTTTTTTGATTTAGAAGTTGAGATGGAAGAGAGTATGTGCCGTGATTTAATTTGTTTGGATCCTGATAAAGAAAGAGGTGAGAAAAGTTAGATTATGATACACACATTGTGATTGGGACATATATTGTCTTTGTCCAGGAAGTTCAAGTTCTGGCTTGACAGATTGTTTGTATGTTCTTCAAATTTTTTCAAAATATTCCACCTTGTAACAATAATGTTAATTAATGGAAAGGAAAGATTTTCACAAATTTTAAGATTTATTTCTAAATCAGGAAGGCATGTAATAACTTCTGTATAGTATAAGATTCACATTTTATGTTTTTATACCAATATTTCATTGCCTTCATTTTATTTTTCAGAATATTTACAAAATCTAAGTGATGTATTATTATTTTTATTACTACCAAAAGAAGATTTCCTGAACAAACCTTTTCGTTTTATTATGAGGGTAAGGTCACTTGTATTTTAATGCTAATAACTCAGATATTTTCTGACAACATCCATATTCCTACCTGTACTTGTAATTGCTTTATCTCTATCAGAACAGAGTATAGTGCCAGAATCAGTTGTATAGTTATATACATATTAGTTGTATAGTTATATACATATCAGTTGTATAGTTATATACATATCAGTTGTATAGTTATATACATATCAGTTGTATAGTTATATACATATCAGTTGTATAGTTATATACATATCAGTTGTATAGTTATATACATATCAGTTGTATAGTTATATACATATCAGTTGTATAGTTATATACATATTAGTTGTATAGTTATATACATATCAGTTGTATAGTTCTATACATATCAGTTGTATAGTTATATACATATCAGTTGTATAGTTATATACATATCAGTTGTATAGTTATATACATATCAGTTGTATAGTTATATACATATCAGTTGTATAGTTATATACATATCAGTTGTATAGTTATATACATATCAGTTATACATATACTGAAATTGCACCTTGATTTTTGACCTGTCATGTGGGGTTTCATTTCTAAGGGGCATATAATTTATATATATATATAACCCTTATTCTTTTAAGGGACCTATAAGATAATATACCCCACAATATTGTTTGTGGGCTATATTATCGTATATGACCCTTAAAAGAGTATGTGGGCTATATTATCGTATATGACCCTTAAAAGAGTATGTGGGCTATATTATCGTATATGACCCTTAAAAGAGTAAGGGCTATATATATATATAAATTATATGCCTGTATATCGCATAAGCTTATCCCCCCCAAAAAAAATATATATCCCACAACAATATCAAGAATAATCTGTGATATCCTCTTATCTTAAATAAAAAAGACCACAATGGCTTAATATTACCCCCCTTTGACCACAATGGGATAATACTCTCTCCCTTCACAGCCCAGCAAGAAGATTAGGAGATCAATTTATCTACAGTCTTGTTACTATCTACCCACGCATGAGGTAATTAATGAAGTTAATGTCCCTCTGTATTCTTTCTTTTTGCAAACGAACACGTGGGAGGTGGTTGCCTTGTAAGACTAACAAATAAAAACATTGGTATCTTGCACCATTTTGGACATTGCTGGGCTGAGCATCAAATGCCAATCTGCAACTGCGTTTGCCAAACCTTTCAGAGTCCATATAGTCAACCAAAGCTAGTGGAGAATCTTAATCTATTGTAGGCTTTGGGTAGTGAAGAGGCTAGGCTGTATACAGAGCCTGTAGTCACCTCCAATTGCTGTACAATAATATTTACTTTCACATTGATTTCAATGCAATATTGCAATTTCAATCGCAAATGCTTTGCCCTTTGATCTCAAGAATGTACCATTACCACAATTGTTAATGCCAAATTTTGCTTTTAAAAACCAAACATGGTCTTATTTCATCTTTCTTGTGACAATTTCAACAAAACAGCTGGACATCTATGCATGATGGAAGAGGGTAACAAATTACAATAACATGATTTTTTTTTATCTTTTTTAACACTTGAAGGAAACAGATACCATTACAAGATGTGTATGAACAAAATGTTAAATTTCAAGCCAGAAATAGTATATTTTAAATTTTCACTACAAAACTTAATTTCCAGTCTAAAAGGCTTCCTTATGCACTCTCTATCAAAAGGCAATAAATCCGTTAACATGAAAAGTTATCATTTACATTTGCCGAGTTTCATATTATTTAATTTGGATCTGATCTGCGGAAGTGTGCGTCCATTCAAACACTTAAATTTGGCTAACATATTTCTGATGTCCTCATTACGTACTGCAATGTTTTCATGTTTAAGATAAGAAGAAAAATTATCCTTTAGCACAAGATTCTGTTCTTCTGTCCACGGTTTTTTCTTTTTTTTCTTCAAGTTAACTGAAATGATTAAATGAAATGCAAATGTTTAGTGGTGTCAATTAATCAATAGAACTTTGGCCTTTTAAAATGAAAAATAAAAATT
>NW_008708079.1:257690-261473 GCF_000327385.1 Lottia gigantea | reverse complement strand
ACATAGAATAGATAGGGGAGTCTCGACAAAATTTGGTTGCGAATTGTTATTTTTTTTACTGTGAGATGAATATTCAAACGATTCACGTGTGAACTACTTAAAATCAAAACTCTACGAATACGTTGTGCTTCCATTCTGAACACTTCAAGTCTGCAGAAAAATTAGTAGCCACTAACAGACACAGTAAACAATAATAACACTACTGTACATGTAAACAATAATAACACTACTGTACATGTAAACAAACCTTTTGTTTGTTCCAGGTATTAGTCTGTGTCTATGAATGTTTACGGAAATAAAGACCTTAATAATGAAGGAAACCCAGTAGGAATGTATTTAACTGAATTATTTACTGGAAAGGCTTTGAACTAACTAATTTTTTAACTAAAAACAATGGTGCTTTTTTCTTCAGGAACCCAGATGAAGGGGAGATAACACTTCTGTGTTGTGACATAGACTCTGTCCACAACCATTCATCCGATAAATCCCTTTCCAATAAAAGTTTCATTTCTCTAAAATCAGGTGTTTTTATGCTTATATTCGTACAGTAGTTCTAACAACTTATGAAAAACTTTACACAATCTTACATGAACTTTTAAACAGAAACATTAAAGGAATCTCTAGATTTTTGTGTATTGTTTTTGCAAATTTGACCAAAAAAGCAGTGCTATTCAAATAATCAACATCAAGTAATTTATCATTTCAGAACAAAAGAGATTGATTGGATGCCCTATTTTACTCAAAGACTAGTTGATGATTTTGGTTCACATATCCGTTTATATAGAAGAGCTGTAGATAAAAAGAAAAAACTTCCACCTGAAGGTAAGCCTGACTACAAAGAGTAATCTTGACTCTAGTATCCTGACTCAGTATCTTAACTCTAGTATCTTAACTCTAGTATCTTGACTCTAGTATCTTAACTCTAGTATCTTAACTCTAGTATCTTAACTCTAGTATCTTAACTCTAGTATCTCTAGTATCTTAACTCTAGTATCTTAACTCTAGTATCTCTAGTATCTTGACTTTAGTATCTTAACTCTAGTATCCTAACTCTAGTATCTCTAGTATCTTGACTTTAGTATCTTAACTCTAGTATCTTAACTCTAGTATCTTGACTTTAGTATCTTAACTCTAGTATCTTAACTCTAGTATCTTGACTCTAGTATCTTAACTCTATTATCTTGACTCTAGTATCTTGACTCTAGTATCTTGACTCTAGTATCTTGACTCTAGTATCTTGACTCTAGTATCTCTAGTATCTTAACTCTATTATCTTGACTCTAGTATCTTAACTCTAGTATCTTGACGCTAGTATCTTGACGCTAGTATCTTGACTCTAGTATCTTAACTCTAGTATCTTAACTCTAGTATCTTGACTCTAGTATCTTAACTCTATTATCTTGACTCTAGTATTAAGCTATATTTTGAGCGGATAATTTCATATTATTTCAATTATTTGATCAGAAGGTCTACTTTCACTTTATCATTATTTGGTAGACCTATCCTATGTGTGTGTTTTACCAATTCAGGTTTTGGAATGTAGGAACTCATTATGTTATGAAATTACATATTGTCTTTAAATTAAATTATAATTAAGTCACATGTGTTATAAAATAGTTTTAATCTTCTAATAACTTGTTCTGTATATCACTTATAAAATGTAAAATTTCATGATGTTATCATCAAAAATGAGCAAGTTATGCGATCGGTTGTATTTCAACGAAAAAGAGAAAAATTTTCATTTGCCACGCCCACTTTTTAAAGACATAACTTTTTTATTTTTCAATATATTTTGTTTCTGTTTTCACTTTTTCCAACTACTAGTGCACCATAACCCATCTACAAAAACAAAATTATTTTATTTTCATTATTTCTATTTTCCGTTTGCATTGTTACTATTAGCTATATAGTATAACTCATGCTCACTCTTCAGGCAACAATTCTTTATGGATTCTTATAATTTTTATATGCCCACACGTACTATGGAAGCATAATTGGTACAATTGGTTCATGCTCACTGTACAGGCTACAAACAATGATTTGTACTTGCAATCAAAGCTGCTGGTGGTGTATGTCACCCCGCTTTGCAAGGCTATCTTTGATTGTGAAATAAAACTTTAAACATGTCTAACAAGTGGTTGCCTAGCAACATACGCTCACTTCCCTGATAAATTTTCAGTATATCAAGGGCGGTCACCAATCTGTGTCAAATCATACCAAAAACCTAATTTTTACAAGATATTGTTGATTTAATCAAACTCACAAAATTTCATAAAATTTGGATATAAACTGCAAACAAATAAACCGAAAAATCATCAAATTCAAACTTGACCAAGATCTCATTGTAATAAATGATCACACCAGATTTCATTCAAATCAGATGAAAACTGTAATTACTATTGTGTTCACAAACAAATTTTGATGCATTTTTACTGAGTCAAGGGCAATAACTCATTCATTGAAAAATTTTCAAATTCTAACTTGACGAAGATCTCATCATAATAAATGATCACACCATTTATTTTTTTCTATAGCAGATTATTTTTGTGAATGTTTACACATTATAATGCGGTTGTATAAAAAAAAGAAGCGAGTGAGACAGTCATGTACAGATTCTGGAGGTATCATGTGTAAACATACGCCAAAATGAAACTTCTATTTGCCAAATTGTATGACTGTGTTCTTGGACAAAGGTTTGATCATCTGGATGGCTTGACGTTGAAAATGAAAATTTTTAGCTGCATGTTTCATCTTCCAAAAAAAGGTTGGCAATATTTAAATCAGTTATCAGTCTTTAACAAATCAGCGGTCATATACACATCATGTGACTGCCTCCCCATGTGCATTTAATTTTAAAATTAGCAGCAGACACCTCAAGTGTGAACAGTGAACACGTTTTTTTTTCCATTCACTCATTCACTGTATTATCCCCATGGGCTGAATGTTAGACAGGACCATGTCCTTGTGTATTGGGCCTAATTCTGACCTATGTAAAATAAAGAGTTAATTTTTATTCGATCAGAACTGATAGAAAGTATAGTATATTCTATATATAAGATCTGAGATCACAGGAGTTTATATCACAAGAGCTTATTTTTTAAATAAAGAAATTAGTTTTATTTGTGGCTTGTGTTTACACATGATTCTAAGTAGCAGAATCGGAATCTAGATCGATTACCAATAAAAAAACAAAATAAGACAGACATACGAGGCAGACAATAAATACATGCATTTAAAGCATGCAAGTACCAATTCAGAAAACTCGTAAGAAAATGTATGTTGTCTATAATTTTAAGCAAGGAAAGAGGCGAGGAGAAAGCTGGGACATTTTTCAGCGCTTTCATACCCTTTTCCTTGTCTTTTTACCCTCTCTCTCTTGTTCCTCGCTTTGTCACCTTTCTACTTCTTGCTGGTGATTTTTAGCAATAGTCCTGTTTTGTAGTCATTTGTACTACTTATTAGTTAAATATTAGTGTGAATAATAATTTAATTTAATCTGATTATGTTTTTATAGAAAGAGAATGCTGTGATATAGAAGAATTGTTTTTTGATTTAGAAGTTGAGATGGAAGAGAGTATGTGCCGTGATTTAATTTGTTTGGATCCTGATAAAGAAAGAGGTGAGAAAAGTTAGATTATGATACACACATTGTGATTGGGACATATATTGTCTTTGTCCAGGAAGTTCAAGTTCTGGCTTGACAGATTGTTTGTATGTTCTTCAAATTTTTTCAAAATATTCCACCTTGTAACAATAATGTTAATTAAGGAAAGGAAAGATTTC
>NW_008708079.1:240766-255716 GCF_000327385.1 Lottia gigantea | reverse complement strand
ACAACACTTTTCTGAGGCCCCTGGTACTTTTCCCCCGGACCTCTATTAAGTCCATTCTGAAATGACAAAGTATTATCTCCAACTAAAATTCATCCAGATAAAGTCATTTAAATAATCAATGTTATAACTAAAACAATATGGAATTCAAAACTGTAAAAATATAATTAGCAATTTGAGTTTGATTATCCATCTAAAAGAAAATTATTTAATTGATATCTTCTTTATTTTTCAAGATGGCAATGATGAGATCCATGAGATCCAAGGACTTTTTTCAATGATATTTTTTTTATAATTATCAAACTACAGTCATTAAGATAGGTGGTGTGTAAAAGTACAGTTATTAAAAACAATCTGACCTGATAGGGAGTAAAATATAAATGATCAAAGCGTGATTTTGACCTCTTTGCAAGAATTTTTTCTGCTGTATCCAATCTTGAGAGCTCTTCATTGGCACTCTCTCCACGTACCCTTTTCTCAAAATCAACCATGGTTAACTCCTCCACCTCAGATATTCTTCTTTTATTGAATAATACCAAACGTGTTATCAACGTTTCAGCATACTTTACCCATTCTTCTATTAAAAGTTTAAAAGGTAAACCTCTATTTAGTTCAGTCGTCAAAATGACTTTAAAGTAACCAAATCTTCAGTAGATGGTAGTTCAATTTTTTTATTAATTTGTCTCAAACTCTCTCAATTTGGAGAGTTACATTCAATGGACAACTCTTTAACCGTGTTGACAACTGTTGAAAATTCCCTTCCACAAATATAGGAATTCAATGGTAGATCACGAAATTTCTTCTCATTAAGCTTCTTCAGAAGCCTCCCTACACTCCGTACTTTGGTTCTAATATTGTCTTTATCCTTTCTCCGTTGCTCTTCCTCTGTTCCCAGTCTGTCCAATAAATTAGATGCAAAAACACAGATTAATTCGTCGTTTTTACATATCTCTTTTAACCCTGGATTCTTAGCCGTTTCTTTAAATTTGGAAAATAAATCAACTAGTTTGCCATCTGTTTCTGGAGAGTGTAAAACACTTTGAAGCATTATTCTACCATTTCTTAAAAAGTTTCTATTACTATTTTCTGGTTTAAAGGGGCAGGATTTAGAATGTATCCATAAAGAATCATCCTTAATGAATGCCAGGCAAAGTGTTATCCTTCATACATTCATCATCTTCAATGTTATCCTTCTTACAAACATCATCTTCGATTTTATCCTTCATACAATCATCTTCTTTAATGTTATCCTTCTTACAAACATCATCTTTAATGTTATCCTTCTTACAATCATCATCTTTAATGTTATCCTTCTTACAATCATCATCATCAATGTTATCCTTCTTACAATCATCATCTTTAATGTTATCCTTCTTACAATCATCATCTTTAATGTTGTCCTTCTTACAATCATCATCTTTAGTGTTATCCTTCTTACAATCATCATCATCAATGTTATCCTTCTTACAATCATCATCTTTAATGTTATCCTTCTTACAATCATCATCTTCAATGTTATCCTTCTTACAATCATCATCTTCAATGTTATCCTTCTTACAATCATCATCATCAATGTTATCTTTCTTACAATCATCATCTCCAATGTTATCCTTCTTACAAACATCATCATCAATGTTATCCTTCTTACAATCATCATCTTCAATGTTATCCTTCATCCAATCATCATCTTTAATGTTATCCTTCTTACAATCATCATCTTCACAATGTTATCCTTCATACAATCATCATCTTCAATATTATCCTTCTTACAAACATCATCTCCAATGTTATCCTTTATACAATCATCATCTTCAATGTTATCCTTTATACAATCATCATCTTCAATGTTATCCTTCATACAATCATCATCTTCAATATCATCCTTCTTACAAACATCATCTCCAATGTTATCCTTTATACAATCATCATCTTCAATGTTATCCTTTATACAATCATCATCTTCAATGTTATCCTTCATACAATCATCATCTTCAATATTATCCTTCTTACAAACATCATCTTCAATGTTATCCTTCTTACAATCATCTTCAATGTTATCCTTCATACAATCATCATCTTCAATATTATCCTTCTTACAAACATCATCTCCAATGTTATCCTCTAAATGGCTTGTAATAGAAATATCATTTTGTATAGAACTACAACCTGGATTAACATCTTCCTTTTTAATGCCGGGAAAACTTTTATCCTCTATGATTCTTGTATCACTATATTCTAATAATGCTTTTGAAAGATCTGTTTCAAACTTCTTTAACAAACATTTTTTTCTTTTCAGTTTCTCTGTAACATAAGAATCAAGAAACCATGATTATTCCATAGGCTTCACAGGCTTCATTTAATAAACAAACTATCATCATTAAATGATATTACCAAAATTTTGTTCATAAAACAATATTCACATATACCAGTTAGAGAAAAAGAAAACATGCTGATGTGATGATGGCAATTTGAAAACAAAACATTTACGATAAAAATCTATATCGGATATGAGTCAGTGTTTGGAGCACCTGTGTCCTTAAAGGGATTGTGTCCTCTAAAGTAAATATTTACTGTATGATCGTGCTCTCTTTCTGAGCTTTCCAGCGCACTAATGGATAGATTTTTTTTCTGAGTTGAACTGTTTGTTGGTAAATGCATTTTAAAGTTTGGAGAAATGAAGACACTTCACTTCCGATGCCGTCAGCTCCACTTCATTCAAAGCACTTCTGAAAGATCTTTCTGAGCTCTATGTTCAAGCTAATTTCAGAGGGCACCATCCCATCAAAGATAGCTTGCCGGGCAAGGTAATATACGCCCACTAGCAGCTTTGATTTTGAATAAAAATATTTAGCAGTACAGTAACAATCACCAGTATGAAATATTCAACCTTCAGTCATACACTTCTTTTTAAGTCTTTAGGGTGATACTGAATAATATTGAGTATGAGTTATTGCCCTTGTTCTTGAAAACGTGTTCAATTTTTTTAGCTCGTGAAAACTCTAGAAGGCAAATATTCAATCTTCAGCGCAGAACTGAATAATAGAACCAAGATTAGTCAAACTCCAGAAAGAATCATGCCTTTTAGTGTTTAAGAGCTAAATTTGAAAGCGTTTTCAAGAACAAGGGCAATAACTCATACTAAATATTATTCAGTATAACTTAAGGAGCTATTTGGCTATGCAAAAGAAAAGATTACAATATTTAAGAAAAAACAATTAATAATAAATTTTCAACATCAATGATCAAAAATATTGAAGAAGAAAAGTAGGCGACGGCCGCTGTCTAGGCAAAATTTCCCTCATTGCACACTGCATGGCGTATGCCCGTCTTCATTAGTCCGGTTGGTGCAGAAAAGTAGGACGTTAAACCTCATTTCATTTCATTTCCAAAGAGTTCTTCAAGTTCAAAATCTTATTAAAAGCTGATAAACAGTAATCAAGAAAACCCATCAAAAATAAAAAACTCACACGTATTCTTCATCCCAAAATCTAATTTCTTCATCTGTAACATAACCTGGCCACCACACTCCACCATCCAGTTTAACCCAAACTATTTCCTAAACAAAACAGATTGTTTGAAGCTTTAATATACTAGTTTGTTTTTTGTTTCACTAATTGACTAATTCACTAATTCCTCTGCAAATTTATTTTTTTCGGGAAGGGGAATGAGAATTTGAGGTTCAATTTCAGAAGGTGTTCCAATCTAACAGAATAGTGGTTTATCGGTATGCATTAAATGACCAAAATCTATTGGTCAAACACACACTAGATCTAAAGCCTAAAAAAGAACAGAACGTTTTAATAAAACAAGAAAATTAAATTAAAACCAACCTTTGAGAGTGCCATAATCTGCCAAAGTAGCACTAGGCTAGTAGACAATAGCAGAATTTCTTTTTAGGTCTACTTGAATTTCCGATTTATCTTTTCTTTTGTTTTTTTTGCTAGAATGCAAGATTTTAATCTTAAATACTTTGAAAACATAAGTTAAGAAGGTAATCAGGTGGTGTATAAATAATATCAAACACTAAAATTATTCCTACCATTTGATCCACAAAGTAAGGCTGAAGAACAACCAATGAACATGTGGCAAATAAATCCGTTCAGGCGGCAAAATATGTAACAATCCAGCATTTCAGATAAATCAAAAAAGGCAATGAACAAAAAACCACCGAATTCAACAGTATCAAGAACATCCAAATGGAAATCACTACAAAATGCTGAGACTTGAGAATGTTCAACCTCTTCGATTAAACCAATAAATCCAACAGGCATATCCATATCTTTTTCTTGTGACAAACAAAATGGCTCACGTACCCAGGATTCTAATTCTCATGGATCTAATCGACTGCTACAATTATCGGCTTTCGATCACCTACAGTTTGATCAAATTACTATGACATTTCTTTAAAAATAAAACTGAAATAGTTACCTTCACCTAGCCTAGGAATAATTTGCTCACCTTATAACTGTAACTTGTAACTTCTAGCGTCGTCACGAGATTGTAGCCTCGATAATCCAGTATCTGGGAGAAACCTCGATTTCACATTTTTCAGTTAAGGGTTGGACAAAGGGAGGTAACTGATTTCAAACATATAAAATTTCGATTTAAAACCCGTATTATGCACTACAGCATTTTTGACATGTGGGTGCGTCTAAAATCCAAATATACCTTTTTTAAATACGGGGTGTTTTATATGCCCCACAAATTTTCACTGCCCCACAGAAAAGATCATAAAACGAAATATGCCCCGCATAAACCACAGTTTCTAAGTATATTAGTTGTATAGTTATATACATGTGTCAGAAGTTGTATGGATATTGTTAAGGCAGACACCCTTGACATGTTCAGTCCACTTCAATTTTATCTAGTTTAAAACTGAAATTCTTAACCTTGGTTAAAGTGAGGCTGTGTTCATCACTGGTTTGTTTACTTTTGATTAGTATTTATTCTACCTGGAATGAAATAGACTAATCTTTATATTTTCAGTCATCCCTGTTTGCTACACTCTAATAACATTTTCTCACAGTACAAATAATATAATACAATATAAGTATAATTAATAAGTTGGATCCATCTTAATCTAGGATCTAACTGATATATAAAAACCTTAATTTTGACCAAATTGGAAATAAAACTATTCTGAAAATAATTTTTCACTCTTCGTAAATTCAATACCTTCAATTTTTTTTTTTTAAATGATAAACAATTAAAAACCGATGAGCTTTTATTTACAATATTATATGGTAACACTTTTTTTTTTCCTTTAGTTATTTTGCACCCTTCCTTTTTAGTTAATTACTTTGTCATCATCTTCATTAAACTAAGTCAGTTTTTTCGTCATGATATCAAATATCAGAATCATCGGTTATTTCCTCATCCAATTCTTTGAATGCACCCTTTGTAATTTCTTCCTCTGGGTCTAATCTAAACAGTTTATTCTGTCCTACACACATATCTTCCAACAAGAGATCGTCTACCATGCCATCCATGGCATTCGATATGCAGCACTTTATAAAATTACAAATTGTAATGTCTGCATCCAGTTCCTTCCACGCTTTCACTATCCACTCACACATTATATCCAATTTAACTTTTCTTCTAGCTCCTGCCTTGGTGTAAGTGTGATCGCTACTGGCCACTGTGACTTCACCTCCAATGGTTGAAGGATACTAGTTAAGCCACCAGATATGATAGCTAAATCTGTGGTTAGTTCTTCTTTCAGGATATCTTTCACCCCAGAACTTCCATGACAATGGAAGCATCTAAAACCAACAAGTATTTCTTCTTGAGTATGGCACCTGGTCGTTTACCCCAAACTGTCTTTAGCCAATCTGTGGTTAAGTTATCCATCCGCCCTTTCTCCTTGCAGCGTACATGATTCCAGGTGGAAAGTTGAGGCCCCTTGGTAAAGTCTTTCGATGGAAGATTACATATGGTGACAGCTTCCCTCCATCAGCCGTACAAGCCAACATCAGCGTAAATCTGTTTTTCTCATTGTCGTACTCAGATGGACTGTTTTATCAACTTTAGTAGTTATTGTTGAAGCTGACGGGAGATTAAACGTCATTGGTATTTGTTCAGTGTTACCAATCAGGTCATATTTGTTCTTCTTTCTCTGTTTAATGATGAACTTCTGAAATTCCAACAACTATTCTTCGTAATCGCTAGGTAATTTCTGGGAAATATTGGTTCTACTGTGTGAAAGGTGATTCCGGTTCACGAATTTATAAAACTATGAGGACATAGTCCTGAAAGGGGTCTTTATCATCATCTGTTTGTGGACCTTTAAAGCTTGAATTCTAACTTCAGTGGAAGGCACTTGATGGCCCTGTTATCTTCTATCTTCGATGCTGGTCACCACCTCAGCTTCAACTTCACGGAAAAAGGCACACTTGGACGCCACACATGAGCCTCAGCAAATGCAATTACATTCAGTTTCTCCTTTGTGGTGTACACAACAGGACGACCAGCCATTTTCAAATGATGTTAGATACAAGAAACAATAAGCAAATAGAGAAAGTGAGGATGAACTCATTCTAAACCCTACTATATATCTTATTCTGTTGATATGACTTCCACACATCAAATAACTACCACAATTATTCAAAAGCCCCAGAAAAATTAGCTCTGTTAATCTTTAATTCAGTTTGAGTTAACCTACCGTAATTGAATAATGCCGTGCCTTCAATGAAAGTGTGTATACATTTATCGATTTGTTTAGCCTTTCAAATCAACATGATCAGACATTACCCTTCAATTCTCAATAACAACTCAATTATACAAACATTAGCCTTTTAAGTTGTTTTTTTAAGAAATCCCAGAGAACAGAAAATTATTTTGGTACAGCCTTAATATAAAAGAGACGATATAATTTAATAATTAATAAGTTCAGTAAATCTAAAAATCATTGCCATAAATAATGTGCACCCTGCTCTGACCAAAAACTTTGAATAATGCAGACACCATGATATTGAGTGGCAACATCACATGTTCTTACCTTACTTTGGCCTACATCTTAACTTTCTGTATAATAAACAATAATGTTGTTCTGTACTATAGACCTTATTCATGCATTTAATGTGATTCAGTTTTTAGTGATACTTTCAGATTTTTTACCTTCACACATTTCCGAGAAAGTTCAGTTTTAAGCAAAATTTTAAGCTATTTCTTATATGCACACAAATATATTTTGGGTGTTTATTGTAATCACACTGGCAGTCAGACGGTCCGTTCACATTTGGGTTAGCTCACTCTACAGGCTACAATTCTTTACAGATTCTTTTGATTTTGAATTTGTGTGTCAATATCATTATGAAGATGATCAATTTTCGTGATGATCTGATAATTTTTCACCGAAAATATCTTGTCTGACTTTTCTCTTTATTAACTGTATTATGCAACAATTTATTATGGATTAACAGGGCTCCACTGTATTTACTTCATGGCCCATTCTTGATATTTAGTAGCTAATGAAATATTCATTATTATGGTTGTATTTTATTTTACAGGAGGTGTTAGTAAATGGTGTATTTGTTCCAACAATTGATCTTTTTTCTGATCCTGATTATATTAACCAATATATAGCATGGTTGGTGAGTTCACGTTGTATTCTCATCTAATAAATCAGCTTAATTAATATGTTTAATTGTATGAAATGGAGGATTTGACTCATACTAAAAGTACAGGCCTAGTGGGTACAAGTGTAGTTGATGTTGAACAATTATACCACTCTTAGATAATTGCAGAAATTTAAACCTTGAACAATCAACATTAGCAAAAGTAGATACTTCTTAATTTAGAATATTTCAACTGACAGAAACAGTTTTTAATTCAAATATAAAATTAGAATATTTAGTTGTGGGACTTTTTATTTACAAAATGTCAAATTTTTTTTTTTTGATTTTTACACACCTTCCCGTGCTTAGTCTACAGTAGTTGCAGCAACCTTTCAACTTTCATGGACTTTCTATGTAGGCGACGATGTGCGAAAATGTAAAAAGGAACTTTTTTGCAAAACCAAAAGTGCCACAATTAATATGTGCAAAAATAGATAATTGGCTCTAGAAGTCATATTATTGGGTCGATTTTCTTTGGGTTTGCATTTTTGGAATCTACTGGCAAAATCTGAAATTTGAATTTTTTTTGCCAAATTTTACATTTTTTTTGCTTTTTGTCTGATTAATCTAAAAAAAATTGAGCAAAGACAGTTCAAGAAAGGTCAGAAATATTTATGCTGATAGGTAGACAAAGTTATGACAAAAAAACGAAGAAAAAATTGTGAAACTTTCGCCGCCATTTTGATTTTTCTGAAATGATTTGATTTTTATTCAGACAGAACGGCTTATCTGATTTCAATGATTTTGGTGTCGAATGAAAAAGATTAAAAAAAAAAACGTGACTTGATTTTGCTTTTTTGGAACTTCCGGTTGAAATTTTTCATAGTTTGAAGGGTCATATCTCGTTGTCTTGACCTTTGATGACCTTGACCTTTATTAGGTTAAAGGTCATTGACCTTGGCTATCAGTTAATGCTTTGACATTTGACCTTGACATGTACTTCCGGTTTTATAGCTGTCCAAAAACAGCCAAATTCGCAACTGCTCTAGCACGTGACCTAATTAACCTAGAGGGTTAATTTTTCTGGATTCTTAATGTGCTTTTCATGCTCTTTCAAATGATTTATAACAATGGTTTTTTGAAGCAAAATTGAAATTTGTGATTTTTTCAAATTTGAATGATTTCTTTACAATATTTGAGTCTCTTTGAGCTTGGTGTATGTATATCTTGTGACCATTTTGAACCTTGAAATTTGGAACACTACTAGACATTTTGAATATGAATTCACTTATGACAAAGAAATTGAGGTGGGCGTGGCACATCCGTGTTGAATTACCAATGGTTAACATTTAGGGGCATATAGGTATAGTATAGGATACATTTGTTCAAAAAGGGACTTCTAAGCTCAGTTGCTTCAGCTTTATAGTTCTAAAAAAGGAACAGGTTTTTAAATTTCCATATTTTCAATGTTTGATTTTGACCTTTGTTGACTTTTGTTGACTTTTGTTATCTTTTGTCCAGTATAATGTAGAACCTTGAAATTTGAAATTTGGTACACAACATAACATTTTGAATATCAATTAACTTATGTCAAATAAATGAGGTGGGCGTGGCACATCCGGGTTAAATTACTCATTATTGACATTTTTGGCCAGAGGCATAACTCATATTTTGAGCCACGTTGTCTTAGAAGTTCAGTTGTTTCAGCTTCATACTTCAAAAAAAGGAACAGGTTTTGGGAAATTCAAAATTTTCAATATTTGACCTTGACTTTTGTAAGATCAAACGTCATTGGCATTGGCTATATATTTATACTTTTATATTTGCTGTCTTATGTCAACTTCCGGTTTTATAGTCGTGTGCAATTTGAAATTTTGATGACTTATATCTCTTGACCTTTTTAGATCTTCTCCTTTACAAGATCAAAGGTCATTGACCTTGGCTATCTGCTGATACTTTCATTTGTGAGGCCTGGCATCTACTTCCGGTATCAGAATCTTCTAAAAAATGAAAATTTCTCAACTTTAGACTGTTCTTGCACTTGACCTAATTATCGTCGAAGGTTGATTTTTTTCGGGGTTTGCAATTTGCTACAGTAGCAAAGTCTCACTCTGTGCCATGTGTATTTGAATCTCATAACTCTTCAATTTTTGAATAATTTTGAAGAAACCTTTCGCTTTGCCTACAAATTTGTTAAATAACATTTTACTCAAAGCAATAAATTGACCTTTTTTTTAGAATTTTTATACCCAATTCATGATTTTAAAAAGAAATTTATAAACTGAAATATCTTGAGTTCTTTCATTGTTTATTCTAGTGTCAAATTGAGTCATTTACTAAAGAAAGTTTTTTATCTGTGATTAAAAGTAGTGATTGTATGGATGAGTTGGAAGCTGTTAAATTAAAAGTTGAGGGTGATATGGCAAAATGGAGAGCCAAGGACGGTGGAGGACATGATGGTAAGTGTTAAAACACCAATTTATAGAGCAAGTGTATTTTTTAAAGTGTTGTATCAATTTATCCAGTTCAATTGATAGCCTCTGACAACAACAAGAAATTTTAATTTGTAGGAGCATGACTTCATAAAGGTTATTGTATCTACAAACATATTCCCAAAATAAGAACTAACCTTGACTATAACTATAAACAATGTTATCTAAAGAGGTTTTAGTTTGTAAATAAATACCAAGGTAATGGGGATCTGTATTGTATTTGTATATAATATATTCCTTAGAAACTCATTTCATGTTATAAACCTCTAGTGATGCCATTATATTTCATAAAATGCCTCTCATATAAAATCCTGAGGTAATTATCTATACTGACTCCAGAAGGCGTTATCAAAATATATAGTCTAGGTAGATACAAGTTCATGTTTGTTAACTCCAGTAGAGGCTATCTGGTGCAACTTGTGTTCGAGCAATGCATTGTAATCGGTTTTAAGGGGAACCTGGACGCTTTGGTTTACTTTCTCTGACAAAATACTGCAAAACTTTGCAGCACAAAGTTATGGTTGATAATGGAGAGAATCCAAGATTAATTGTCAAACGATAAAAGTTTAAGTCTAACTTACTGGTTGATGAACTGACAGAATCTTGAAGTTGAGCTGATGAGTTGTGGCCGTTATTTCCTTATCTTTCCAAACAAAAAAACCAACTAGTTTGAAAGTCAGATGAAAGACTTTCTATCAAGGTTTTATGATTTTTAAAAGCCTTTCCCTTGGAAAATCCCTCAGGATGGTGATTTGATATATCATAAAAACTCTCCACTGTGTTTTATTCTGTACTTATTTCAATTACAATTTCTCTATAAGTTCTTTGTTATAAAGTTATAAACTATAATTTAAAATTCTTGCTGCTGTCCATCTTATAATGTTCTTGTAAAATATATCTGTATACTCTTGTTTTGAAATGATATTTTTCAGATACGTTAGTGAAACAGAATTTAAATAGTTTAAGATTTGTGAAAGAAACCTATTTAAGTAGAATAAAACGGCTACAAGAAGGTCCTGTAGATAATGAGCTATTAACAGAGGTAGATAAGAACTCATTAAGTATAAATTAGTTACACAAGGCTTGAAGCACCTTGACAATTGAATTGGAAGTCAGCATTAATGACTTAAATTGTACCATTTCATTGTTGTTTTGATTGTGAGGCAAGTAGAACAGTAGTGAATATGGGTTGTGTATTTATTTTAAATGCATGGTTGCAAATCATTCAGATGATGTTCGTTATTGGGCAATTGTTTCATATTATATTCGTTCAAATACAATGATAAGTCTTAGGTTTCCACCAGTTCAGTAAAGCATAGAATATAGATATCACTCTTTACATTAATACAGTTACACTTTGCAGGCTGTAGCAAGAAAAAAATACTTTCCGTAAATCATAAAATTATGGAACTTATTGGACTGCTTGCAACACATAATAAATCAGTTAACAAATATAGTAATCTTAAATCACAATAACAAGAAGAATATTGAATATGTCTTAAAGAAACACTGTATGTTATGAATATTGATATTTTTGTATTTCTCTTTTCAGGAGTCTGAATTTTTAAAGTGTAACAATTTATATATATTAGATCTACATGATGTAATAGATAATAATATTGCTCTTCAAACATTCATTGGTAAGATACTACTCTTTATACACCACTTTCAGATCAATAGTTCTTGATTTTATTTCAACTCTTGATTTGATTTTATTTCAACATTTGAGAAAGTTTATTTTGATTTGATGTTGTTGAGTTATAATATATAAATTATAAATTGATGAGATAATAAAATATTTTCAGTACAATGTATTAATTGTAATCTTTACTATATATTCCTTACTATCAACACCAATACAAATAACCCCTGTTATATGTTGTTTCCAATGTAACTTAATGTTTTTGAGTGTATAACAGATATCTGAATGGAATGGTTATGACCATCACATCAAATCAAATAGCCTATCAAATTTTGAATTGGAGATCTCTGCTCTCTTATCATTAGAAAAAATTAAAAATTTAAGATGGGTTGATTTTTAGAAAGGTAACTAGACATAAAGTAGGTTTGTTTGAAGACCATCTATTGTTAACTAACTTCTGGGTATTCAGAGTAAAACAACCCAATGGTGGAAGTTGCTTCTTGGCTAATCTTAGCTAATCTTGGCTATAAACTCTCTGCTACAGCTCTAATACTTAAATCCTGAAATGAAAAGTGTTTTTTAGACCCAAAATAACTGTATGACTTCAGATTAAACCTGGCTATATGTTACTTTAAGTTGATTGAATGATTAGTCTATTTTGTAATAAACAATTAAAATTCTGAATTTTTTTAACAACAGAGTTGTTGAGATTATTATACAATGTCATAGTTATTGACAAAAGTTAAACTTTTTTTTTACATTATTTTTACGCTCATTGTAAATTGTTCCACTTTAAAGGTCATGGGTCTGAATATTTTTTTTAAAAAGAAGTTGTGTTTTTTCATTATAAGAAGAATTCCCTACAGGAATAGATTAGAGTACAATTTTATTTTTAGAATTCATGACAAGTAAAGGTAGTCAGCAGATTTTATTCTTTTATTTGAATGTTGAGGTAAGTTCTATTTCAATATTTTGTCCATTTTAAGATCCAATAGTTTAAAAATAATGGGGTGAGGTCGAAAACTTGTACATCACAGAACAAATTTCTCTGAATTTTGTAAGGCCCAAGTTGTCTATCTACCAGGCCAAGGAATCTGGTCCTACCTGTTCATGTGATATACAGATGGGATATCAATACATTTAATTAGGGCCATATATAAAATGTACTTTTCTATTGCTATGGTCTTCCTTTCTGTGTACAACCCTTCCCTTCCTACACCTTGACTGTATTGTTGTACCATGTTGGACACATACATATAAAAATGTATTGTAGAAGACAATAATGAAGTTCTGTACAATTTCTCACCATATAAAGTATTTAAGTAATTGTTTAACAGAATGTTTTGTGTAGCTTTTTATCAAAATAATGCTCCAAAACATCTTTCAATGAAGATTTTTTTAAAATTTTTAATTTTATAGCTTAAAGCAATAAATAACAATGACTAACAGAACAAACAATTAAACCAGTAACTAAGACTTGTGTATTTATTCATTTTAGGGATTTAGGACAGCAGCAGAACAACAGATATCTGAAGCCCTCAAGTCCAGTTCCAACAAAACACTAGAACCAGATTTACAATCATTACGCAGGGCTGCTATGATAATTTATGATCAGTATTTATCAGAGAAGGTAAACTATACATGTTTTATTAACACTGAACTCTTCAATCATATTATAGTTCATGTCATTCTTGTTATCATTCTTGTTATCATTCTTGTTATCATTCTTGTTATCATTCTTGTTATCCATCAATGCAAGTTTAAGAAATATTTGAATTTTTTCAGGCCACTATGAAAATAAAACTGCCATCAGATTTGGTCAAAACCACATTACAAAATATAAAGAATAGAGTGTTATCAGAAGATGTTTTTGATAATGTGCAGACACGGGTAAGTATACAGTTTATAACACCCACCTGTCATATTACCTGACATCTTGAACAACAGAAAGCGTAATAGTGCCAAACATATTTTTTTCAAATCCGACTTAGTAACTCGAAAATCTCTGACTTACTAACTTGAAAATCCGACTTACTAACTCGAAAATGTGCAACACATATTTTTTTTTTCAAATCCGACTCTTGAACTATAGAAATCAGATATTAATTATAATTATGTCAGAAATCAAGAATAAGAGACATACACATTGAATTTGTCATTTAGAAATAATTTAATCTACTTAATGGAAATGTAGACATATGATAAAGGCTACAGTTTTTATCCAATCTTGATGAAACTTGTTATGCATGTATATATTGATGAGATCTTAGTAAAGTTTGAATTTGATAATAATCGGATGAACTGTTTTAGAGTTATTGCTCTTAACTTGGTAGAAACACATCAAATTTGTTGAAAGTTGGTATACCTGATATATATTCATGCTGTACAAGTCTTATATGTAGGAGTATCTCATGCTGTACAAGTCTAATATGTAGGAGTATCTCATGCTGTACAAGTCTAATATGTGGGAATATCTCATTCTGTACAAGTCTAATATGTTGGAGTATATCATGCTGTACAAGTCTAATATGTAGGAGTATCTCATGCTGTACAAGTCTAATATGTGGGAATATCTCATTCTGTACAAGTCTAATATGTGGGAGTATATCATGCTGCACAAGTCTAATATGTGGGAGTATCTCATGCTGTACAAGTCTAATATGTGCGAGTATCAATTCTAATATGTGGGAGGTATTCTATGCTGTACAAGTCCAATATGTACGAGTATCTCATGCTGTACAAGTCTAATATGTACGAGTATCTCATGCTGTACAAGTCTAATATGTGCGAGTATTAATTCTAATATGTGGGAGGTATTCTATGCTGTACAAGTCTAATATGTACGAGTATCTCATGCTGTACAAGTCTAATATGTAGGAGTATCTCATGCTGTACAAGTCTAATATGTGGGAGTATATCATGCTGTACAAGTCTATATGTCAAGTATCTCATGCTTTACAAGTCTAATATGTGCGAGTATCTCTTGCTGTACAAGTCTAATATGTACGAGTATCTCATTCTGTACAAGTCTAATATGTACGAGTATCTCATGCTGTAGAAGTCTAATATGTAGGAGTATCTCATGCTGTACAAGTCTAATGTGTGGGACTATCTCATGCTTTACATGTCTAATATTTAGGAGTATCTCATGCTGTACAAGTCTAATATTTAGGACTATCTCATGCTGTACAAGTCTAATATGTGGGAGGTATTCTTTGCTGTACAAGTCTAATATGTGCAAGTATCTCATTCTGTACAAGTCT
>NW_008708079.1:147841-240716 GCF_000327385.1 Lottia gigantea | reverse complement strand
AATATGTACGAGTATCTCATGCTGTACAAGTCTAATATGTGGGAGTATATCATGCTGCACAAGTCTAATATGTGGGAGTATCTCATGCTGTACAAGTCTAATATGTGCGAGTATCAATTCTAATATGTGGGAGGTATTCTATGCTGTACAAGTCTAATATGTACGAGTATCTCATGCTGTACAAGTCTAATATGTAGGAGTATCTCATGCTGTACAAGTCTAATATGTGGGAGTATCTCATGCTGCACAAGTCTAATATGTGGGAGTATCTCATGCCGTACAAGTCTAATATGTGCGAGTATCAATTCTAATATGTGGGAGGTATTCTATGCTGTACAAGTCCAATATGTACGAGTATCTCATGCTGTACAAGTCTAATATGTACGAGTATCTCATGCTGTACAAGTCTAATATGTGCGAGTATCAATTCTAATATGTGGGAGGTATTCTATGCTGTACAAGTCTAATATGTACGAGTATCTCATGCTGTACAAGTCTAATGTGTGGGAGTATATCATGCTGCACAAGTCTAATATGTGGGAGTATCTCATGCTGTACAAGTCTAATATGTGCGAGTATCAATTCTAATATGTGGGAGGTATTCTATGCTGTACAAGTCTAATATGTACGAGTATCTCATGCTGTACAAGTCTAATATGTAGGAGTATCTCATGCTGTACAAGTCTAATATGTGGGAGTATCTCATGCTGCACAAGTCTAATATGTGGGAGTATCTCATGCCGTACAAGTCTAATATGTGCGAGTATCAATTCTAATATGTGGGAGGTATTCTATGCTGTACAAGTCCAATATGTACGAGTATCTCATGCTGTACAAGTCTAATATGTACGAGTATCTCATGCTGTACAAGTCTAATATGTGCGAGTATTAATTCTAATATGTGGGAGGTATTCTATGCTGTACAAGTCTAATATGTACGAGTATCTCATGCTGTACAAGTCTAATATGTAGGAGTATCTCATGCTGTACAAGTCTAATATGTGGGAGTATATCATGCTGTACAAGTCTATATGTCAAGTATCTCATGCTTTACAAGTCTAATATGTGCGAGTATCTCTTGCTGTACAAGTCTAATATGTACGAGTATCTCATTCTGTACAAGTCTAATATGTACGAGTATCTCATGCTGTAGAAGTCTAATATGTAGGAGTATCTCATGCTGTACAAGTCTAATGTGTGGGACTATCTCATGCTTTACATGTCTAATATTTAGGAGTATCTCATGCTGTACAAGTCTAATATTTAGGACTATCTCATGCTGTACAAGTCTAATATGTGGGAGGTATTCTTTGCTGTACAAGTCTAATATGTGCAAGTATCTCATTCTGTACAAGTCTAATATGTGGGAGTATCTCATGCTGTACAAGTCTAATATGTGCAAGTATCAAGTCTAATATGTGCAAGTATCTCATGCTGTACAAGTCTAATATGTGGGAATATCAAGTCTAATATGTAGGAGTATCTCATGCTGTACAAGTCTAATATGTGGGAATATCAAGTCTTATACGTAGGAGTATCTCATGCTGTACAAGTCTAATATGTAGGAGTATATCATGCTGGACAAGTCTAATATGTGCAAGTATCAAGTGTAATATGTTGGAGGTATTTTATGCTGTACAAGGCTAAATTAACAGGTTTATATTTTATTGTAGGTATATCAGTTGTTGCACACACAGTATTTTGAAGAATTTCTACAGAGTAATTACTATGTGAAATTGTTAGCTGAACTAGGCATGTTGACTAACAGTATAAGTGAGGATGGGGATGCTCTTAGTATAGATGAAGGTAAGTTGTTTATGATGATCTTAGTATTGATGAAGGTAAATTGTTTATGCTGTTAATATTGATGAAGGTAAGTTGTTTATAATGCTCTTAGTATTGATGAAGGTAAGTTGTTTATAATGCTCTTAGTATTGATGAAGGTATGTTGTTTATGCTGTTAATATTGATGAAGGTAAGTTGTTTATAATGCTCTTAGTATTGATGAAGGTAAGTTGTTTATAATGCTCTTAGTATAGATGAAGGTAAGTTGTTTATAATGCTCTTAGTATTGATGAAGGTAAGTTGTTTATAATGCTCTTAGTATTGATGAAGGTATGTTGTTTATGCTGTTAATATTGATGAAGGTAAGTTGTTTATAATGCTCTTAGTATTGATGAAGGTAAGTTGTTTATGATGATCTTAGTATTGATGAAGGTAAGTTGTTTATGCTCTTAGTATTGATGAAGGTAAGTTATTTATAATGCTCTTAGTATTGATGAAGGTAAGTTGTTTATAATGCTCTTAGTATTGATGAAGGTATGTTATTAATGATGCTCTTAGTATAGATGGAGGTATGTTATTTATAATGCTGTTAATATTGATGAAGGTAAGTTGTTTATGCTGTTAATATTGATGAAGGTAAGTTGTTTATGCTGTTAATATTGATGAAGGTAAGTTGTTTATGCTGTTAATATTGATGAAGGTAAGTTGTTTATAATGCTCTTAGTATTGATGAAGGTAAGTTGTTTATGCTGTTAATATAGATGAAGGTAAGTTTTTTATGCTCTTAGTATTGATGAAGGTAAGTTGTTTATAATGCTCTTAGTATTGATGAAGGTAAGTTGTTTATAATGCTCTTAGTATTGATGAAGGTAAGTTGTTTATAATGCTCTTAGTATTGATGAAGGTAAGTTGTTTATAATGCTCTTAGTATTGATGAAGGTAAGTTGTTTATAATGCTCTTAGTATTGATGAAGGTAAGTTGTTTATAATGCTCTTAGTATTGATGAAGGTAAGTTGTTTATAATGCTCTAAGTATTGATGAAGGTAAGTTGTTTATGCTCTTATTATTGATGAAGGTAAGTTGTTTATAATGCTCTTAGTATTGATGAAGGTAAGTTGTTTATAATGCTCTTAGTATTGATGAAGGTAAGTTGTTTATAATGCTCTTAGTATTGATGAAGGTAAGTTGTTTATGCTCTTAGTATTGATGAAGGTAAGTTGTTTATAATGCTCTTAGTATTGATGAAGGTATGTTGTTTATAATGCTCTTAGTATTGATGAAGGTAAGTTGTTTATGCTCTTAGTATTGATGAAGGTATGTTGTTTATGCTCTTAGTATTGATGAAGGTAAGTTGTTTATAATGCTCTTAGTATTGATGAAGGTAAGTTGTTTATAATGCTCTTAGTATTGATGAAGGTAAGTTGTTTATGCTCTTAGTATTGATGAAGGTAAGTTGTTTATAATGCTCTTAGTATTGATGAAGGTAAGTTGTTTATAATGCTCTTAGTATTGATGAAGGTAAGTTGTTTATGCTCTTAGTATTGATGAAGGTAAGTTGTTTATAATGCTCTTAGTATTGATGAAGGTAAGTTGTTTATGATGATCTTAGTATTGATGAAGGTAAGTTGTTTATGCTCTTAGTATTGATGAAGGTAAATTGTTTATGCTCTTAGTATTGATGAAGGTAAGTTGTTTATAATGCTCTTAGTATTGATGAAGGTAAGTTGTTTATGATGAACTTAGTATTGATGAAGGTAAGTTGTTTATAATGCTCTTAGTATTGATGAAGGTAAGTTGTTTATGCTCTTAGTATTGATGAAGGTAAGTTGTTTATAATGCTCTTAGTATTGATGAAGGTAAGTTGTTTATGCTCTTAGTATTGATGAAGGTAAGTTGTTTATGCTCTTAGTATTGATGAAGGTATGTTGTATCATTCTTTGCTAACTTAATGTTTGGCACTCTTATTATGATGTTAGATTTTTATGCCCACATAAATACTCTAAAAAATAGCAAAACACGTTAAAATTGTGAAAAAATATGTAGAAAAACAGAAGTAGTCACAAAAATCAGTGTTTTACTTTAAACAAAAATGCACAGCCAATCACACAATTTATGATTTTACTAACAATTTGACACAAATCTATAACATTTTTTGTTTATCATCTGAAATTTATTTTGTTCATTTTGAATGTTTATATCTTGTGACCTTGACCATTGAGGTTATTGACCTTAAATATCCACTGATACATTTATATTTGCTGGTTTTCTGGTTTTACAGTCATCCAAAATAGCCTTTTGTTAACTTTCTCAATCTCTCTCTGTTGCTTATTTAATTGTGATATTTTTTTTTCATATTTGCCAGCAGAAGTTTGTGTTTCAAGTAGTACAGTAAGTAAATTTTGTAACTTTTTCTGTTAATCTATAAATGTGTAATTCACATCTCATCCTATCCTCTAGTAGAAGTATCTGAATGATAGAGTTATATAATAAGAACTAGAGCCCACACTGACGTAATTTAAAGTTGGATACATGGTAACGTCACTGTGCTGGCTATGGAGAACGGCCACGATTTTATAAGAGGTCTACTTTGACGTTTCGCTATATAGCACAATAAAGTCTTTGAATGGCATTTAGCAATTGTGAGTATGATATATAGACACAGCTTTATGGAACAACAATCACTTGTTAAAGTTTTATGCAACATTTCGACGTGTTTCCCCCGTCGTCCTCAGGCACATAATGAGAAGAAGTGATGGGCAAACTATATATACATTAATGCTTATCATTAAGAACACACAAGAGATAAATAGTTTATTGATACATTACATTAAATTTTAACAGGTACAATAAGAGGTACATAATTCTTAAAATAACATACAGGCTTATTAAGTAAAATAATTGAAATAAAGTAAATGAATTAAAAAAGATTAATTGAAGATTAAATAAACAACTATTGCTGGTATTGGAGTCTTTTATTAATAGAAATTACATTGTTCATATAACTAACTATGCTTAAAGTTGGAAATTTTTTTTTTATTAAATACAATTATGAATATGAATAATTACAAGTTGATAAGTTTATCATTTGCATGCGATAAACGAACACCTTCATCTCTGTTAAGGTCAGGCTGATATCTTCTGATGTGGATAGCTTCATGAAGTCTCCTGGTTTTATCTATGTGCTTATTGATTGGCAGTATGTTGGTGTTGACAAAGTTGACTTTATGTCCTGTTTTCCTTCCCATAGCAAGATGTTCAGCCACAGCAGATGTTCCTTCATTGCCGGGCTTGTCTTAATGGTCTTTGAGTCGAACATCAAGGGATCTCTTTGTTTCCCCCATATAAGAACTTCCACAGGAGCAGTCAACTTGGTAGACACATCCATTAGGTTTTTGGTTGTTGGAGGGATTCAATTTACCACTGGCTCTGAGCAAATCTTTAAGCGTTGAGTTGCCAGAGAACACTGTTTCAATGCCGACTGACTTTTTCAGGATCTTCTTGATTTGGTATGATACCTTTCCGATGAATGGGATAGCTAAGCGGGTTGATGGTCTGTTGAGATTAGGCTTTTGGTTGGTTTTGCCATTAATACGGATCAAAAGCTTGATGTACAAAGGCTGGAGGGTAGTTGTTGAGCAAGCAAAATACTTTCTTGATGTGTTGTAATTCTTGTTGAAAGTATTCTGGGTCACAAATCCTTTTTGCTCTTCTGACCAGTGCTGAGATGGCTGCCCTTTTGACATGTTGGGGGGTGTTGGAATGGTAGTTCACATACTGATCTGTATGTGTAGGTTTCCTATACACGCATGTCTTCAACTGACCACTTAATTCTCACATCCAGAAAGGGTATAGAGTCATCTTCTTCTGCTTCCATGGTGAAATTCATCCTCTTATGCTGAGCATTAAGATGCTGAAGTAGAGCTGATGGTTGTTCCATAAAGCTGTGTCTATATATATAGCACAATGTTAATTTAAATGCACATTACGGTCAGCTGGAGAGTTTTTCTTGTAAGTGCATGGAGATTTGTTTTTACAAGTCTAATAACTAAACGCCTATATGAAAATATTTTAAACGAATTGAAATAACAAAATGAAATGTAACATATTGTTAAAATTCATCTGGATTTCCTTTTTTTTTTAAAAATGATAACAGGAAAATAATAAAATTATGAAGATTCTTTAGTCTTAACTATTCAACCCGAGTTAATTGTTATGAAGACCCTATAAATGAAGTAAAATTTCCATTGTAAAAGAAATGTGATTGCGGTCAGCCGGAGAGTTTTTCTTGTAAGATGTTTAAAATCATATGCCTGTTTAATATTGATAGACCGCAAAAAAAACGGGGTAGGCACCTAGATAAAATACGGACTGTAATTATGTATTTTTCATAATAATAGCGTATTAATTATAATAACTTTTTTGTGCCGAGATTTCAGGTAACTCTATAATACCCTAAAATAAAACAACGATTATCATCACTAAAAAAAAAACACTAGGTCTATATTTCACGAGAAAATGTCTTGTCTCAAATTGCTGGAAATAGTGGTTCTTATTCTGATAAATTGGCAAGAATAAGTAGACTTATGTTGATTTTGCAGGAAAAATAACGATTCATCACTAAAAATTAACGATATTTCAGCATGAAATATCTTGTCTGCAATCGCTGGAAATTTACGGGCTTCTTATTCTTAAAATTTGAAGAAAGATGGAGATTATATTTGTGAAATAATCAATAAATAGCTTTTCAAAAACATCGTCTTGATCAAATTAACAAATTCTACATGAGACAGGACTGGACAGGTGCAGAGTGTAGGGCCTAAACTAGGCTAAATATAAGCCCACATGAAATGTTGCACAATCAAACTAATCGTTAAACATTTATACCAATTAAAAGATGGTTTATCACTCTATGTTATTGTATAATAAAAGAAGTAAAAACACACCTTTTATTAGTGACTAAAGTATTAAATTTGTTGGTGATCGAGGTGACAGCTTATGTCAGAATTTTATTAAATAATGTGTGTTTGTTTAAATCACCAATATCTTGCACAAATTAGATTTTTGGTATGATTTTGACAGAGATAGGTGACTGCCCTTGATATACTGAAAATGTATCAGGAAAGTGAGCGTATCTTGCTAGGCAACCACTTGTTTAAATTTGTCTTAGATTTTTGTATGTGGCAATTTAATTAAAAGGTGTTTTTTTATTTTCAGTCAGATGATATAAATGACCCTATGGACCAATCTCCAGACACTATGTCTTTAGATTCTGTAAGCTCCACCTCTTCCTACGGTACACAATCAGGTGATGCTTACATTGTCGCTCAAATATCTCAAACAGGTTAGTACAAATATTTTACTCTTGTTTATTTCCAACAGTCTATATCCTATGTAGTAGACATTACACAAAGGAACAGATGTCTGTCAATAGACAATTCTTGGACCTAGTTGTCTGGTGCACAAAAACACAATTAGTCATGAATAAAAACCTCTAAATTGTGGTGTTTTCAGGCAGTGAAAAATACTCTTACAATATAGTTATCATTAACTATACTTCTTTCTACTAACTTCTGTCAATCTTCTAACTTCTGTCAATCTACTAACTTCTGTCAATCTACTAACTTCTGTCCATCCTAGTATATATTATTTTAGTAATTTACTGAAAAGCAGCATGCTAAAATGTTTGAATATTATCAAGCATTATCATAAAATACAGACTATAATTTTGAATCTGATCTTGGTATGTATGTACTGTTTTGATATTAGAGCCCTGTCCTACTCTACAGCCTGAGCTAAAATAGATATGGACAAAAACTAAACTGATTCTGAACAGGCTGTGGAAGCCACATAAAATTATAAATATTCAGAGAGACACTTAAATCAATACCTGTACAGAATCAGTTTAGTTTTTGTCCATATCTTTTTTTTTATGCGCCCACATGAATATGTGGTTGTATATTGTCATTGCCTCTCTCCGTCGGTCCGTCCGTCAACATTTCTTGTGAGCACTATAGAGACTACAGTTTTTATCTGATTTTGATAAAACTTGGTGTGATGCTTTAGATTGATAAGATCTCGGTCAAGTTCGAATTTGACATATTTTCGATGAACGGTTTTTGAGATATTGCCCTTGACTTGGAATGCCTTGAAATTTGTTAAAAATAGTTCATGAGCAGGATTGAAGCTACAGTTTTCAACCGATTCTGATTAAACTTGGTGTGATCATTGGAATTGATAAGATCTCGGACAAGTTCTAACTTTGCGCTTTTTCGATGAACGATTTTTGAGTTATTGCCCTTGACTTAGGAAAAATGCGTCAAAATTTGTTTGTGAACACCATAGAGACTACAGTTTTGAACTGATTTTAATGAGATTTAGTGTGATCATTTATATTGATGAGATCGTGCACAAGTTTGAACTTGATGATTTTTCGATGAACGGTTTTTGAGTTATTTCCCTTGACTTAGGAAAAAACGCTTAAAAGAATTTTATTTCCCTTGATTAGAGCTGTGTGATTTAATTGTTTGTTGTATTTGGGTTATTGAAAATGATTTTTAAAATTTTTGTGGAATTACTCAGCATAAATAACTGGCATATAGTGGGTGACCGCTTGAAACCTCGTATAACGATAAATGACGCGGAATTACTTTTCGAGAAAAACACAAAAAACTATTTTTACGCTTATTTTGTTGAAATTATTATTTATTTTTAGTATTTTTTTTACCGCTATACGTGGTTTTCATTCTTTGAAAATATAAACCTCGTATAACAATTTGAAATCTACGGCCTATTGCCTATTGAACCAAAAACTTGTATAATAATACAGTATACAAGGTTTTTCATATTCATCTACAGAAAAGGAACATTGAACCTCGTATAATAATATATTTTACGAGGTTTTAAATCTGACTGTTTAAATACGTGTTATTTAATTAGTGCTTTTTGAGTTATTTAAAATCAAACTAAGAAATTCAAGGTTTTGATCACAAGATCATGCGCTTTTACCAGCTTTCGAACGGTACCAAAAAGTCTAAATGACCAAATATGGCATATACAAGGTTTCACCCATGATATATATATATATATATGTTTGAGAATTTAAAAGATGACCCTTCAATCAGATATTTGCATAACCCGCAGAGTTTGCCATTACATTTGAGTACTTGGCAGTTATTCTCTCCATTCTTTGATTTTTTGTAAGAATTGGAAAGTTATTCACAAATATATTTGATAAATCTGGGTTTCTCGGGTTATTATTTGATAAATCTGGGTTTCTCGGGTTAAACGTTGAAACAAAGACTAGTAAGTTGTCCTCTTTCACTTTTGGTTTAACTGTGCGCAATTCTTGTAGAGTTAATTGCTCAGCCTTCAAAATCCCATCTGTGATCAGGGTTTGTGGATATTTTCTGTCCAGAAGAAAGGAGGAAAGCTCATCTAGTCGTTTGTTTCGTGTGGATGAATTTGAAACGATGGTACAAATGCGTCTGGCCAGGTTGTATGGAAGTGATATTTTGGTATATTTTGGGTGACATGAATCAAACTGAAGGTATTGTTTAGTATCTGTCAATTTGTAGAATATATCAGTTTCTATTAAAATGCCAGATTTAATCACAAGTATATCAAGGAATGATATTTGTGTTTTACTTTGTTCCAATCAATACTAGGATGAATAGTATTAATGATAATTTTGAATACACCCCAATCTGGTTCTGAGTGGGTCCAAATAATAAAACAGTCGTGGAGAAATCTTTTCCACCACTCCTCGAAATATTGTTTCATTTGGGTACTGAAGAAAGTATTTCCGATTTTCAATGCTATTTGATGCTCAAGGTAACCTAGTACAAGGTTTGCCTATACTGGAGCAACTTTTGTACCCATTGCCGTTGTTTAAAGAACATACCATCAAAGATGAATTCCAATCCCTTCAGAATGAATGATGGTGTAAATCGACCGTGTATTTCATCTGGGTATGTTTCCAAGCAGAAAACCCCAAAACATGAGGTATGTTTGAGTATAATGAAGTATCGAATGTGATGAGTTAAGCATTGGGTGGTATGGATTTTATAGTAATATTATAGGCCGAAGTTTCAAGTCCATTGGTGCAGAGAGTTTTATATTCTCACTCTTTTGACTTGAACATGCTTCTTGGATATTCCTGCACTTATATATTTAAGGCAGACCATAAAAGTTACTACATCTGGTATCAAACTCTGTAAGACAATATCATGACGTCATATTGTTGTTTATTGTATTGTTGCTATGCCTTGAAAATATGAAATTGAAACATGTTGGCAGTAAAAATTAACTATCTTTATCTGCGTTATTGATCTCATTTAACTATATATATATATATATATATAATTTAATTCAAACTAATAAAATTTCTTCAATAAGAAAATTCGTACTTTAGTCACTAAAGACTGTCTTATCATTTCTGACAGCTGCCAGTGGGCGTATGTTACCTTGCCTGGCAAGCTATCTTAGTTTAGGCTGTTGAAGAGGGGGCTCTAATTAAAAAATATTGACGAGATCTCTCTCAAGTTTGAATTTGGCCTGTTTTGGATGGATGTTTTTTTTTGTTATTGGCCTTGACTAAGTAAAAATGTGTCAGATTTTACATGTAAACATGTAAAACTGTGGATCGGATCTCGATGAAACTTGGTATGCATGTACAGTGTACTCTGTGATATCCGACATCAGAGTATTCAGACATTCTGCGTAATCCAACATCAGTTTCTAGTCCCGATTCATTTCCTTCTTAGGCTAGTTTAAAAAAAAACTCTGAGTACTTTGACATTCTGTGTATTCCGAATTACGACACTAATCAGTGGTCCCGACACTGAGAAAAATCTGTATAATCCAGGGCTCAATTTAGCGAGACATCACTTCTCCCTCATGAAAGTTAAGGGAGACTGCATTTATTTTGGGGAGACTTCTACCTGCGTTAAAGTATTTGGAAAATGTGTCATGCTGTGATGACAATTGATTGTATCATAATTAATGTGTTTTAAATAACAGACACCTCTTTACTTAAATCACTTTGTCATTTATTTCATTACATGCTAAAAACTATTCATTTAAAACATAACAACAACTTTCAATAACAACTAATGAGTAATAAACAGAATCCTTCACTTTCTCCATGCACTCAGCCAAATTTACACTTGAAATAGCACTTTGAAATTCTGTGACACTTTGGTGACTTGTATATGATGAAAACTTGTTTCTTTGGTGTCCAAACATATCTAATAATTCTAACTGTTAGGCAAATAAACGCTGGTTTATTATGTGACAAGACAAATGACCCAGCGTTTATTTCCCCATAACGATAACAAGATCCACATTCATTCCTTATATTTACATTGGGCCATACCAAAATAATTTTCTGTTCTTCGGGATTTCTTGAAAAAAAAAAGGTACGAGCGAACAAAATTTTTTTTTTAATTTTAAAAAAAAATGTCTCAAAGTTAGTAATCATTGATTTGGTTGGTGCGATATAATATTTTTTAATTTAAAAAAAAAAAAAAGACCCTTCGTGCCATTAAAATTTTCCAGCATGGATTCAGATAAAATAACAATTAATAGTATTTATTTATGGTGTAAAGGCTTCAAAACATTTTGGTATGGCACAACTAGCTGTTTTAAATTTGTCATGGTGCGTATCAACGTACCACAAAAAATTTGTAATCTTCCACAAAATTTCTTTTGCACAGATTAACTGGTCTTTTGACCAGCCATCATCAATTGTTTTGCACCAATCTAGCACATCACAAAATAGTTTTTGAGGTCCAGTTAAGGTTTTGTCAAAGACTGGTGGTGTAGGTTTTTCAGGAAACATTAATGTCTTTCTTGATGCCATCATAAAATCGAACACATTTTTATCACTTTTGGAAGTATTACAAACAGGTTCTTCAGACGAAGAATGAGAAGGCAAGTTAATTAAAAAGTCCACAAACTTGGATTTCAGTTCATCACACAGAGAAATTTTCAACGAAAGTGTAACCAAGACACCGCCTGATTTTTCAATATTGTCCTTGATGTACACTTTTTCTGGGATCTGTGATATGCACGATTGAATTCCTGCAGATGCCAGATCATAAACATCTTTCAGGCTCAACATCAAACGCCATGTATGGCAAAATAAGTTTCTGGTGTGACCTTATTTTGATTACTAAAATCATTTTGGTAAAAAAGACAAATACAAATATTAATTCTAGCACTGCATTGGCCATGCCTATTTCTGATAATTATCAACTTCCGGAATTTCGATGCGTTCGGTCGTCGAGAAAACGTTCTTGCTTCAGCGACGGGCCTAAACTACTGTACGAACTCACTCTTTCAACAGCTGGAACATGTTCTACTATAATTGTCGCACGATGTCCACAAACTGACAAACGGAAATAGAGGGCGCAATTTTGTAACTCCCACTACCAAATTTTAGGCTTAAACTAAAAATGAGAGCTAAACAATCATGTTTATCTGATCAATTTAGAGGTACGGACATACGGGCAATATAATTTTTTTAAAGTTAAAAATTCTTTTTTCAAAATATGGGAGCTCTTTTGATACATACGGAATATTATTTTTTAATTTTAAATATAAAATTTCGATAACGGAAAATCGGGTACGGAATTCCCGACGAACAGAATATTATTTTGGTATGGCCTTGGTTAATCTTTTCTGATAAAATACGCCAAAATTTGTTGCTTAAATCACCTATATCTGTCAATCAAGTTCACCACCCCTAACAATATAGTTCTATAAATCAACAGTCTTATTTGGATGATAAAATTATCAAATATTTATTATTCCATTGAAATATTAACAACAATTGTAAATTTAAATAAATTGTAAATCGCTTTCCAACTCTAGGTAGAAAACTTGGGTCAATCCTTGTTTTCGTTTTCGTTGTATTCATACGCCTTATTGTCACGTGACAAACTAGTTATTGAAACATAAAGGCCGGTTTGGCTAACTGCTTTATTGAAGGGAGTGATAGTAGAAATATAAATATATGGGCTTGAGCTGAAAGACATTAAGAAATAAAATTATAACACTTTGCCATCTTCACCTTAAAATAAGTCAATCAAAAGATCCAACAATCAAAAGTTATAAATAGACCAATTTATATAATTTTAAATTGGTTGAAATAATGTTAAATTAATAATGACTACTTAGAAAACTACAGGCAGCATGTCTTGCATGGTTTGTAGTTTTAGCTGGTATTCCATGTCCCCTGGCATATGCTGTATCGTTCTTAGCTTCCCTACATACTTTACAAAACCATTTGGATTTATCTGTATCCAAAACGTACCTGTTAAAGGCCGTTTGAGAAAGCTCTTTACTAAACTTCCTTTTCTTGGGTGAACTTTGACTAGGGCTAGACTGATTCGTATCGTTTACCGATATTTCCAATGGACGTTTCGAACTAGTCTTAAGAGAGGGTGAGAGCCAACTTTGTAATGACATATTGCTAAATCAAAATGCATACTAGTTGGATCGAAAAGAAGATGTTTTATAAATGAGTGTCCGCACAAGGAAAGTTGTTTCCTCAAACAATGACTTGACCAGGCCATATTTACAATTAGAATCACTCAAAAGTAGATTAATCTTTTATCAATGGTGTCAAAAGTTATCAACCAAAGTGCGAAAAGCATTTGTTTTATAATATTCCTTTTCAAACAACACGCTTTCTTGATCCTTTGTTTATTATCTTTGGTGGCCATCTTGTCATACCCAGAACACAGTAAGCTTTTAGTCAGTGTTTGATTCTTTAATTTAAAACTAAATACGGGTAAATAAGCAATTTTCATTGAAAATACACGAAACATAATTCATTTCGACCAATGGGAATTGATAAAAAGAAATAATATGGCCATGAAATGATATTTATTCAATGAATGGGTGGTTGGTAGTCAATAAAAGCCTCTGTAATTAAAAGTTAAAACTGGCATCAAATGCTTGAGAGGGATTCCATTGGGTAATGATGAAGTGTCAATTGAAATAATTTGTATATGGCCTTCGCTTACTATTAGAGACTTGATAACCGTCGACTAAACTATTAATAGCCAAAGTAAATAGAAGACAATCATTCTGTTTCACCTTTCGAAGCCAAATTTCTGAATTGAGGCGACTTGTAATCGCAATGAATAAAATATAAGGTGATTTTTTGAACCATAAAGCGACTTTTTCGCCCACATTGCCCCGTAGCTTGTGCCCTGGTATAATCCGACATCTACTCATCTTAATCAATTATCGTCAATTAGATAATCGCTTATTTTATTGATAATCTTGTTGCTGATTAATCACTGCCCATGACCTCGCTTAAAGATCAAGGTCATTGCCTTTAGATCAAATGGTATCGGTACTCGTATCACACCATATGGAACAGAAATAGGCAACCATTCTTTGTTTCGCGTTTTATCAATATTCTCAAGCTAGTGTTTTCCGTTCTGCAATGCGAGCCTGTACTAATGTGTCTCTGGATATGAAACAGTAAATTATTGGAGATTATGAAAAAGTGCCGCGCTCTTCACAGTATTGAACAACAATAAACTGCATTTTAAAACGTAAACAGAGTTTGCTGACAATATTAAAAAGCGTATGTACGGTAGCTCGAAATATGAACAATTAAATAATTATAAAGTTAACTTTTATTATCGTCTTATTATAAGAAAGCTACCGGTTTGCGGGGTTTTGCAGTCCCAGTGTATGTCGAATTACATAGAATATACTGTATATATTGAAAAGACCTTGTTTAGGATGAACGTTTTTTGCATTATTGCCTTGCCTTGTTTTTATCTGATTTTGTTGAAACTAGGTATTCAGGTATATATATTAGATTTGGTAATAACCTGATGATTTTTCATAGAGACTACAGTTGTTTATCTAATTTTGTGTTTTTGAATTTTATGATAATTTGATTATGACCTCTAACATTGACTTGTAAAATCTCTTAAAAAATTAAAGACATGAGAGCTCTTTGATGTTGATAATTCAACGCTTCTGGATTATTGCTATTGATTTAAAAATATTTGTGGACAAAATTCAGCATAAGTGACCCTAAATTGATGACAAATGCATAATGAAGAGAATTTTGGTATTATTAAGAAGATCTTTAATATATGTTTTGTCAATAAAGATTTAGTTGATATTTGTGACAGCTGCCAGCGGGCGTATGTTACTTTGCCTGGCAAGCTATCTTTCAAGTTTAAATTTGTCTTTGCACAACCTCTGGTATAAAATTTGGGCCACCAAATAAAGGCTCATAACTTTTGGCTTAAACCTTCACCATTCGACAAAAACATCTTCTTTGTCTAAATTATCATATGATACCCCAATGTTTTATTTTGGTACATTACTAATTTAATATGAGTTCTAGTGGTTGATTGTTGTTGTATGTATGTAGATGTTTGCTAATGCATCTCACCCTTTAGTTAACCAACATTGAAACGATATCTAGAGAAATGAACTCTTTATAAGGAACAGTTAAAGGTGATATGTTTAATGGAGGAAACAATCAACTGAAAATACACAAATTACAATATTATAGATAAAAACAGTTTATAGTTGTCTACTACCAGGGTTCCATAAACAAAAAACAATATTAGAGATAAAGATAGGTTGCCAGGCAAGGTAACATATGTCCACTGGCAACTGTCAGAAATGATAAAACAGTCTTTAGTGACTAAAGTATGAATTCTCTCATATTAAAGAAATTTTATTATTTTATTTGAATTCAATCATATATATATATATTATGTATATATCCCAAAAACCATTCATCGAAAATGCGTCAAGTTAGAACTTGTCCGAAATTTTATAAATTCCAATGATCACATCAAGTTTCATCAGAATCGGTGGAAAACTGTAGCTTCAATCCTGCTCACAAACTATTTTTAACAAATTTCAATGCATTTTAACAAAGTCAAGGGCAATATCTCAAAACCGTTCATCGAAAGTATGTCAAATTTGAGAGATCTTATCAATCTAAAGCATCACACCAAGTTTTATCAAAATCAGATAAAAACTGTAGTCTCTATAGAATAGTATTATACAGTCTAACTTGTATTAAGCAGCCATTCAAGGGAATGCTCATAAGTGGCTGCTTAGTAAGAGGTGGTGCTTAATAGAGGTATGGTTTACCCAGCTAAGAATGACAAGTTGATATTTTGAGATAACATTTAATGATAACAATAACAATACATGTATAACAATAGAAATGGAATTAACGATGTTTAACATTAAAATAATCTTTCAGACATGTCTGTTTTACACTTTTGATTTTCTTGTTGCTAATTTTTCCCTTAATCCTCAGATCGCACTGCATATTCATATAATCTTCAATCGTATGACAATAATTGCCACGGAATCGAAAACTTGAAAGAATAATAATCCATGCGTGAGTTGTATTCGTGGATTATAGACAAAGGATATTCTGTTTGGCAGTAATTAATCTTGATTTTGATTTATGGGATTAACAAGAATTATCGACGTTGATTGCAGGGTGACACGTGTTTAGTGTTAAGAAAATGGTGACCGCTGACCGCGTCAAGAGGGTGGTGTTCAATAGAGGTAAATTTGGTTGAAAATTGCACGGGATGTATTTTTGGTGGCCGTTTATTAAAGGTTGGTGCTGAATACTGTTAGACCAAGTTAGACTGTACAGGGTAATAGTAATATAGAGGGTAATAGTAATGTATAGGGTAATAGTAATGTATAGGGTAATAGTAATGTACAGGGTAATAGTAATAAATAGGGCAATAGGAATAAATAGGGCAATAGTAATAAATAGGGCAATAGTAATAAATAGGGCAATAGTAATGTATAGGATAATAGTAATATATAGGGTAATGGTAAATTATAGGATTATAGTAATGTATAGGGTAATAGTAATGTCGAGGATAATAGTTATGTATAGGGTAATAGTAATGTATAGGGTAATGGTAAATTATAGGATAATAGTAATGTAGAGGGTAATAGTAATGTAGAGGGTAATAGTAATGTAGAGGGTAATAATTATGTATAGGGTAATAGTAATGTATAGGGTAATGGTAAATTATAGGATAATAGTAATGTAGAGGGCAATAGTAATGTAGAGGGTAATAGTAATAAATAGGGTAATAGTAATGTAGAGGATAATAATAATGTATAGGGCAATAACAATGTATAGGGTAATGGTAATGTATAGGGTAATAGTAATGTATAGGGTTATAGTAATGTATAGAATAATAGTGATGTATAGTGTAATGGTAATGTATAGGGTTATAATGATAAATAGGGTAATAGTAATGTAGAGGATAATAGTTATGTATAGGGTAATAGTAATGTAGAGGGTAATAGTAATGTATAGGGTAATGGTAAATTATAGGATAATAGTAATGTATATGATAATAGTAATGTATAGGGTAATGGTAAATTATAGGATAATAGTAATAAATAGGGTAATAGTAATGTATAGGGTAATAGTAATGTATAGGGTAATAGTAATGTATAGGATAATAGTAATGTATAGGATAATAGTAAATTATAGGGTAATAGTAAATTATAGGATAATAGTAATGTATAGGATAATAGTAATGTATAGGGTAATGGTAACTTATAGGATAATAGTAATAAATAGGGTAATAGTAATGTATACGGCAATAGTAATGTATAGCGCAATAGTAATGTATAGGGCAATAGTAATGTATAGGGTAATAGTAATGTATAGGGTAATAGTAAATTATAGGGTAATAGTAAATTATAGGATAATAGTAATGTATAGGATAATAGTAATGTATAGGGTAATGGTAAATTATAGGATAATAGTAATAAATAGGGTAATAGTAATGTATAGGGTAATAGTAATGTATAGGGCAATAGTAATGTATAGGGCAATAGTAATGTATAGGGTAATAGTAATGTAGAGGGTAATGGGTATGTATAGGGTAATAGTAATGTATAGGGTAATAGTAATGTAGAAGGTAATAGTAATGTATAGGGCAATAGTAATGTATAGGGCAATAGTAATGTATAGGGTAATAGTAATGTAGAAGGTAATAGTAATGTATAGGGCAATAGTAATGTATAGGGCAATAGTAATGTATAGGGTAATAGTAATGCATAGGGTAATAGTAATATATATACATATATATAGATAATAGTAATGTATAGGGTAATAGTAATATATATACATATACAACAATAGAATAATTAGAAACTTAACTGTTGAATCTTTACAGATTTTTAATTCAATTTCTTTTTTTTTTTCTTCTATTTTTAAAATTATTCTTGAAGTGTAATAAAATTGACAAGTACAAGCAATTTCTTCTATTAAATTATAGGGTAATAGTAATATACAGTCTAACTTGTATTAAGCAGCCAGTCAAGGGAATGCTCATAAGTGGCTGCTTAGTAAGGGGTGGTGCTTAATAGAGGTATGGTTTACCCAGCTAAGAATGACAAGTTGATATTTTGAGATAACATTTAATAATAACAATAACAATACATGTATAACAATAGAAATGGAATTAACGATGTTTAACATTAAAATAATAAATAGGGCAATAGTAATGTAGAGAATAATAGTTATGTATAGGGTAATAGTAATGTATATGGTAATGGTAAATTATAGGATAATAGTAATGTATAGGGTAATGGTAAATTATAGGATAATAGTAATGTATAGGATAATAGTAATGTATAGGGTAATGGTAAATTATAGGATAATAGTAATGTATAGGGTAATAGTAATGTATAGGGTAATAGTAATGTATAGGGTAATAGTAATGTATAGGGTAATAGTAAATTATAGGATAATAGTAATGTATAGAATAATAGTGATGTATAGTGTAATGGTAAATTATGGGATAATAGTAATAAATAGGGTAATAGTAATGTATAGGGTAATAGTAATGTAGAGGGTAATAGTTATGTATAGGATAATAGTAATGTATAGGGTAATGATAAATTATAGGATAATAGTAATAAATAGGGTAATAGTAATGTATAGGGTAATAGTAATGCAGAAGGTAATAGTAATGTAGAGGGTAATAGTAATGTAGAAGGTAATAGTAATGTATAGGGTAATAGTAATGTATAGGGCATTAGTAATGTATAGGGCAATAGTAATGTATAGGGTAATAGTAATACAAAGGGTAATAGTAATATATATACATATATATAGATAATAGTAATGTATATGGTAATGGTAAATTATAGGATAATAGTAATGTAGAGGGCAATGGTAAATTATAGGATAATAGTAATGTATAGGGTAATGGTAAATTATAGGATAATAGTAATGTATAGGATAATAGTAAATTATAGGATAATAGTAATGTATAGGATAATAGTAAATTATAGGGTAATAGTAAATTATAGGATAATAGTAATGTATAGGATAAAAATAATTTATGGGGTAATAGAAAGATTCGCACAATCCATCAGTCAGCTATTACAATAGGAAGGGCTTACTTCTATAAAGATAAACAATCAGTTTTGTTATGTTCAATGTGTATTTCAGGTATTGTAAAGGAACCTGATAAGAGTGGTAAAAGTTATGCTATATTTGCTATAACTGTGAAACGTAAGGTACCAGACAGTGAAGAAGAGACAGTAACTGATGTTTATAGAAGATATAGTGACTTCCATGATTTACATATGTTAATAACAGAAACTGTAAGTATAGACTAAAGGTGCAACTAGTTGGTTTAGGTTTCAATAGTGTGTGCACTTGTATCGGTACTGTGTCTTTCTGTTTCTTGAATATTTTGCTTCTGGAATAACCATGCAATGAACACCATGAATAGAAAACTTACTTGCAAATCTACTTACAATGTACTTGCAAACACCCTAAATCTACTAACTTACAATCACCTTTATTGACAGATTTAGATGAAACTTGCTGAATTGTCTGTTATCACCCAAGGGTGAAGACGCTTCTGCCAATCAACATAATGTAAACATTCAAGACGGTAAAACTTAAAACGTAAAATCTATATACAAATGTTAGATGGAACAAATTCAAATCAAGTGGTGTTGAGTGGCTAAAATTAGGCTTCCATCCACTTTGTTATCGAAGATTCACCGACAAAACTCGCATCGACCAGCCAAGAAAAGATTAGCAAAGAAATCCATTGTCAGCAGTTTAAGCAGTGAAAGTGAGATGGGACCTTCTCCTAAAAAGAAGTCCAGTGGCAGAACTTGTTCTATGATTTAATATTGCTGATAGGCTCCGCCCACAAGTCAGAAAAAGATAGTGCAGTCGAGATAAAACACGTTTTCTAATGCAATGTAGAAGATACTAAGACGAAGATGTAATGTAACTAGTGCAATGTAAAAGACGCAAAGACAATTATTCTTTGTTCAATGTACAATGTCGAAAGTGAAAGGACATTGTACGTATTATTTTAGGTATCGTGTCTGTGGTTTTATATAATTTAACATTTGCATTATGAATTAGACGTATTATGACATAAGTACATAGCATCTAATTCTGAATACGATTGACCTGCATAATAATTCAGATCGCATTGATTTTGTTTGTGACAGATATCCTTTAATAAGCATAAAAATGCTGAGCGAAGCAGAAGGGATGTTGGAGGCACGCAAAAACATTTATGGAAAAGACCAATGTACTCTAAAACAATTTGTTTGAAGGCAAAATTAAAGTGTACTGATTTGTATCATTGTTCAAATGAGAATATTGAGGGACCAGAAATTAACAGTATTGATGTAGATAATGATGATAGTGACAGTGATAATCCTGATGTTTGATAAGCCTGTGTATTAATGTATATATATATGTGTGTTTCACATTGTTGTATTGGTTGTTATATTTAAAAAAAAAAAGGATGTTTAATGTACTGCTGTTTTTCATTAATCATTATTATTGTGAAGAATAATACCACTATACTACTATAGATGATTTCCTCAAAAATATTTTTCTTATAGTATAGCCCAACCAGTTTCGTTCTTAATTGAACTCTTCTGGGGCAACTAAGCACAAGTAAAAGCTTCACCTCTTTTTATGCTAAAAAAAATGCGGATGTGCATTGCGGAGGTGAATTTGACCTGATGCCAAGGCGTCTCGGGAGAAATATATTAGCTCAAATGGGAATTAGTCCTAATGATAATGACCCCAAACAGATAGACAATATTATCTCTCGCTAGAGGTTAAGTCTGCATGCCTGTGCATGTGCTTTTGTAACATTACTTAACCGCAATGTTATGACCTAAAATTCCAAATTGATATTTTAATAAAATTTAATAAAGTTTTTATTGTGTTATTGTGTTTTTCCAATCGATCAAGATTTAAGAGTTTTAATTAATCCATGCCATTATGAATTTGTTGTTGCAAGCACAGGGCTAGTACACATAATAATTACATCAGCATTAAAAAGTATCAATAATTTCATATTTGGGGATGATAATGTTCATAAACTTTATCAAAACAAGGAAAGGTATCAAAAACTCTGAAAGTACAATAGAAATGATTACATATAACAATCAGAGAATATTTTAGTGGTATTTCTGATCATTAACACATTCCCCACACTAAATCTCTTCAACTATGATCATTGTTCATAAGTATTCATTTTTCATTGAGATTAAAGGGACAGGTTTGTACTATTGTACCTTAGACTCAGAAATGAGAATATTTTACCTAAGCTAATCAGTAATAAATTTAATATTCACAACTCATATGCACTACTGTTGATTGGGATCCATTGTACAGATTGTATTGATTAATAATAGGTAATTCTTAAACAACAATTTGTAGTGTTAATATAAGGGGGGAAAGGTTGGAGTCTGATCACCATTTCCACCAACAGTAGACATGTCACTTTCAGTTTTAAATTTAAAGTTCAATTTCATAATTCCAGAAATTATTTACTAATATAGGGGCCAAAGAGAGATGACATTGTAAATTATATTTTAACACCATTAAAAATTTATAAAAGTTGGTAGCACTATGTTAACATAATAATGTTTGAATTTCACAAATGAACAAATTAAAAAAAAAACTTAAGAATGATTCTCCTTCACATTCTTATACTCAATACTTGATATTGCTTGTTAATGGTGATAATACTTAATTATCAAGCCCTATTGTTTTACTTATAGATATGATTCAAGACTGGATTAACCAGTTCCACAAACTACTAATATACAGCATATGCTATACGTCAAGGTGGTACTATTTCTCACGCTTGTACTAACATAACAATATGCATGAAAATATTTCTATATTGAATATATATAGTACATGGCTGTGACTTTCTAATTTAATATTGTTTCAGTGTCCAGATATAAAAGCGCCTCATCTTCCTGGAAAGACAATATTGAAGAATACAAGTAAAGAATTTTTAGAAAAAAGGCGGCAAGCTTTGGACCACTACCTCAGAGTAAGTCATTGAAAATTTTGCATTTTTGGTACCTGTTCAATAAGATGACATCTGGAAAATTCTATGTTTTTGTCAAAGCAGCATGATGTTAATGAGTAACCCTTATTGACAAAATATATAGAGCCTTGATTGAAGTGTTTCATTAAGTCCATTCTCAGTAATTATTGGAAACCATTGGAATGCTGAATTGTTAGTACAGCTGAAATTAATATATTGACAACCTCTGTATTTAGAGGTGAATATGGAAATGTGGATGATATTGCTGTCAACCCTAAGGCGGAGCCAGCAAGTTTTTTGGGCAAAAATCTCATAACTAGATTAGAAATTCGGGCAATCGAAGATATTTCTTCCCTTCCGACGTAAACCTGGCTCCGCTACTGCTATCTGTTGTTCCGTTCACAACAGACACAATAAAGTTTGTATGTATATGTTGATATAATTAAATTACAATTCTGTTTACACGGTTTCACGCAATTTGATTGGATAACAGCTGTCACATCATTCGGTTTATATCTGTGTAAGCAGAATGAAAATATAAGCTCCGTCCCTTAACGGACTACTTTTATCATTGAGTTTGATTGACGTGGCCACTTCACGGCATCAATGTCGTTCCTTCAAACGTCACCAGAGCCGAAGTCTACACATCACTGAATGATAGGCTAACGGTATTTTCTAAATTCCTTCAAATGTGCACACTCCAAATTCCAAAAATATCATGAATTCTGGACTTATTTAGAACTTGTCTTTCAGTAATTGAACTTCCAATTTGGCCGCTCCGTCAACTTTCATGTAGTAGACAGTAGACTATAAATAGGTGATCTACTTATTGCTGATTGGCTGTTCTATAGGACTTCTCTATAGTTAGTATCAGTTCATTAACGTTATGTTAAAATGTTATGTATTTATGCGCCAATTTAGTGCCTTAAGTTGTTGTTATATTACATAAATAATTTAGCACGTATTCAAGTTGATTTAATTATAAGGAATGACCTGAACATTTTTTCAGTTTATCGATGTATAAACAGAAAAAAACTGTGTACACCTTAAAACTCACCTTTCCAGAAATATGTGAAGGTAAACTTCATGTCAAATTATCATTAAATAACTTAATCAATTCTGATTTTAATGATGTAAAATATGATTACTTTTGAGTTAGTTAGATTGGAGAAGGAAGTATAAAAGATGACGAGATGGCAATTTACTTCAGTGATATGATCTTGCTTTTCTTTATGAGTCTCAAAACCTGTAGGATTGTTTAATTTCTACTGTGTCATGTATAGGCCTATAAAAACTACAAAATTCACATAGCTAAACTCTTATATGTAGGAAAAAAAACAATTTGGAGCATGACAATCATGAATTTAGGTGCTTGGAAAAATCTCTGAATTTTCACCCCAATATCATTTGCAGAGTGTTCCTGATTTCTCCTAGATGTATCATTATCTGAGGTATGATCATCCAGTCCAGCATGATTTTCTTGTGTCTTCTTCACAAAATCTCTAGCTTTCTTGTAGATTCCTAGCACCTTCATATAAGTGATTCATTGATGTAATACCTTTTGTTGGATTAGCTATTGATTGATTTAAGGTTGTTGACAAATTCAAGAGCTCAGCATCTGTAGTTTATAAATATTACTATGATATCTATGAGGTACATGATGTTCGTATCACCGGCATGGCAGGTGAAAGGAAGTGTAGCGTCCAGTTATATAATCATAAAAAAGGTTTAAAACTGGGGATTCATATTCTGTGTTATAAAGATTCAATTGTCACAAAGATATAACGTTTATTTAACTGCTGGTAAACCTGGCTTTGTGGTGTATAAGTGTGACTACCAGTAGCAAAGGTGACCCACGTCATTTAACCACTTGCACTAATTTCTGCGATAGTTATACCATTTCTGTGCATTTTAAGCACAGAGAAAACCTAACTAAAACATTTCAGAAGAATTGATTTCATGATGACTGTTGAGCCACCACAGGACCTGAATTCACCAATAACAGGAGGCAGTGATGTCATTTACCATCACCGGGGTGTCTGTCTGTACATTGTGTACTTTTTATACGCCCACATGGAAATGTGGATGTATATTGCCGTCGCCCCTGTCTGATAGTCCGTTCACATTTATTGTATGCATGATAGAGGCTACAGTTTTTATCTGATCTTGATGAAACTTGGTATGCATGTATATATTGATGAGATCTCAGTCAGTCAAGTTCGAAATTAGTAATAATAGGATGAATATTTTCAGAGTTATTGCCCTTGACTTATTAAAAACGCGTTAAATTTGGCTTATATGCCCGATAAAAGCTGCAATTTTATCTGATCTTAATGAAACTTGCTATGCGTGTATATATTGATAAGGTCTTGGTCAAGTATGTTATCTTTTAGGTTTGAATACACAGGTTCACCATCAATGGATCATTTGTCACTCTGCTGTATTGGACCTAATTCTGATCCATGTAATATAATGAGTCTGACCAGTTTTTTTACATGCCAACATGGAAATGTGGACGTATATTGCCGTCGCCCCTGTCCGTCCGTTCACATTTCTTGTAGGCGCAATAGAGGCTACAGTTTTTACCTGATCTTGACGATACTTGGTATGCATGTATATATTGATGAGATCTCGGTCAAGTTCAAAATTGATAATAATCGGTTGAACAGTTTCAGAGTTATTGCCCTTGACTTACTAAAAACGCCTCAAATTTGCCTTGTATGCTTGATAGAGACAACAGTTTTTTCCAACCTAAATGAAACTAGGTATGCATGTATATATTGATGAGATCTCACTTGAGTTCGTAATTGGTAACAATCGGATGAAGGGTTTCAGAGTTATTGCCCTTGACTTAGTAAAAACTTGTCAAATTCGGCTTGCAGGCATGATAGAGACTACAGTTTTTATCCAATCTTGATTAAACTAGATGCATGTGTGTATTGATGAGATCTCTGTCAAGTTCGAAATTGGTAATAATCAGATCAACAGTTTCCGAGTTATTGCCCTTGTGTGTACAGCGATGAGACATTGTTCATGTTTGAATTTCATGATAACTTGCTGAACTGTTCCAGGTTTTTGCCTTGACTTATGGATGATTTTAAGATTATTTGAAAATTCATTATTAAGCCACTAAAGATTTTGTTATCATTTCTGACAGCTGGTAGTGGGCGTATGTTACCTTGCCTGGCAAGCTATCTTTAACTATGCTAATCAGCTCAGCAAAATCTGAGCGTTTTAGCTGTAGAAGTGGCAACAAAAGGTAAAAGTTGATTGCCATGCTTAATATTTAACTCTGTGATATCCGACATCTGGGTATTCAGACATTCTGCGTAATCCAACATCATTTTCTAGTCCCGATTCATTTCCTTCTTAGGCTAGTTTAAAAAAAACTCTGACATTCTGTGTATTCCGAATTACGACACTAATCCCACATCTACTCATCTTAATCACTTATTCTATTGATAATCGCTTATTCTATTGATAATCCGGAATCAAATCAAATGAAAACAAAAGATCGCTTCACTAAATTCTGCTGATTAATCACCGCTCATGACATTACTTCTAGATCAAGGTCATTGCCTTTAGACCAAATGGCATGGGTACTCCTATCATTCATTACACAGAAATATGCAACTTGACCATTCTTTGTTAAAAAATGACAATGATTCTGACACTGTTAGACCACTCCTTGGCAGGATTCTAATAAATCTTAGGTAAAGTATATAAATGTCTCTGATGACAATCAGGGCTGGCAGAAAGGTAGTCATATTTCTTTTGTTTAAGATTGGATTAAATTGCCAGGAATTGTGTTGATCGTAGAAGCAGTTTCTTTGAAAATCTTCTCATGCAAAATAGCGTAATGCCTCAGTTGATGGTCGACTTCTAAAATAAAATGCTCTTTATTCTAAATGCCACAACATCAACTTTTATCATATGATTTTTGAGTTATTGGTGATCTCAGTCAAGTTTGAAATTGACAATATTTTGTTTTAAACCAAATTGGATTGGTAACAGCAATTATGCATTCAGACCAAATAGAGGAAGATCATCAGGCAGTAATTGGAGAGGTAGAGGTTATGACAGATCTGAAAAACATACGAAGAATCATTTAAGGGCAAAACATTGAGCTGTCATGCTTGTGGATCTTACAAACACTTATGAAAAGGTTGCCCCCACAGCTATGAAAATATAAATGCACTTGGTGATTCTTAAGATACATTTATGTGTAACAATGAAGTTTTATTAACGATGAAAGTTTTATTGAAAATGTAATAATGTATACTGGTTATGATAAACAGGAAGTGAGTCGTTAAGGTAAAGAATCACAGCATAGTAGATACACCTTCTTCAAGTACTGATAAGCAGCAAGCACTGGTATGAAACTTTTCTAAGCACATTCCCTGAAACCAGACAGAGGGAAATTAAAGAGTTCACAGGAACCAAATGGTTTAAATTTGAAAGTGGTGAATGCTTGCAGTCTTTGAAATGTGTACATGTGTTATTGCTGGTCAGCAGTTTGTGTTGGAAAGTGATGTTGTTGATTCCAATATTCCTTTATTATTGAGTTTAAAAACTTTTAAAACTGCCAATGTTAAATTGGATCTTGAGCATGATGAAGCTGAGATCTTTGGGAAGAAATGTGCATTAGACTTTAAATCCACTGGTCAGTATTGTATTCCAATCGCAAGTGACACACCTATAAGGAAGTTTTTCATGTCAACCTTCAACAATTATCTTCATCAAATAGACTTAAGGCTTTGGAAAAACTTCATTGTCAGTTTGCCCATCCTTCAAAGGTTCGTTTGGAGTGCTTACTTACAGATTCTGGCGTTTCGGATAAAACTTATTCTGCTGATTTGGAACGACTGTATAAAGAATGTCAGACATGTAAACTTTTTGCTAAAACTCCAGCTCGACTCGTCATTAGTATGCCTAAATTTTTTAAAGGTGGCAAGTATATCCTTCACATGGTGGATATGTTTTCAAGATTAACTGTATCTGTCTTTGTTCAAAGTAAACAACCTAAAGAAATTGTGTTGATTCTTCGCTGAAACATTGGGTAGCTGTACTGGGTGTTGTGGAAGGTGTTTTATTAGACAATGGTAGTGAATTTAGTAATCATCTCATTCGAGAAGTAGCCAGCTTTCCTCAAGAAAAGCTTTTATGCAAAGCAAAGATGATGAAAAATAAGACATCAGATTTGAGCAGTAGAAGAACATTTCCAACCAGGTGAAACAGTTTTTTATAATAAGTGGTTAGGTTCTATTAAGTTATATTTCAAGATGGCAGACTAGTATTTGTTCGACATGGAGGCGTCTATGTTAGAGTTTCAACTAATCATATTATCAAAGATTTCCCAAAATCTAGTTCAAACTCTGGTGTTGCACATAATAATAAAGTTCAATCCCGGCATAGGTCGAGATAATACCTTCGGTTTTTTCAACCCGGTTTCCCCTTGTCAGTGATACAGGTAAGTGGGGCCAACATGGAAAAAGCGTCTTGTTGTTCGGATGGGACAATAAACCGAGGCCCCATGTGCTACAGACTGTGCACGTTAAAGATCCCTCGACACTTGGAAATCGAAAAAGAGCAGGCTAATGCCACTGTCTTGGCAAAATTTCCCTCATCGCACCCTGCATGGCGTTGCCCGTCTTCAATACCCCACATGGTGTAGAAAAGTAGGACGTAAAACTCCATTTCATTTCATTTCAAATGGGCAGCGACCAAAGTGATTTAGATGACATCCGTTTGAAATAGAATGATAACATTCAGTTTAGAGTGTCAGACAATGATGATTGGGAGACAGCTACAGTTCTCAGCAAAGCTGGAAGATCAACAGGTTCATACTGGTATTGGTATAATGGACAATGGGCAAATTCACAGCCTTGATATTGAAAGTATACAGTGGAAAAAATTTGTAGACAAGAGTTTGGCTTTTTTTTTTATGCCAACTACTGAACATGGTAATCCAGACTGTGTTCACACTAAGCTTGACGAATTAAAGAAATTGAAACTTATGATATTGTGGATGACAATGGCCAAGATAAAATTTCAACAAGATGGGTTTTGACTAAAAAAAGGTGATCAAGTTAAGGCTCGATTAGTAGCTCGTGGATTTCAGGAAGAACAATATATGCAAAGTGAGTCTCCTACTATGGGCAAAAGTACTATGCTAACTTTTCTTGCCATTACTGCTAGTCAATAGTGGCCAGTTAAAACTACTGATATAAAATCAGCCTTCTTTCAGGGTAAGAAACTAGATAGGGATGTGTATCTCTTCCTATCGAGGCAGATATTGCTAAAGGTAAACTATGGCGATTAAACCACTGTCTTTCTGATTAAATGATGCTGCCCGACAATTCTATCAGAATGTGAAGGAAGAATTCATTAGGTTGGGTAGTAAACAATGCACCTCTGATTCTTAAAGATAGTAATGATTCTCTTATTGGTTTATTAGCATGTCATATTGATGATTTTTTACGTGTCTTTGATGCATCAGTAATCAGGGTTCGCACAGCCTTGAAAAACTCTTGAATTCCGTCCATTGCCTTGAAAAACCTTGATTTAAAAAAAAGTCTTTGAAAACACCATAAAAAACTCATTTTCTCTTGAAAAGTCCTTGAATTTTGAGTTGAGTCAAATTGTGTGTATATTTATCATTAACCCCATTGACAAATATTAACTATCTTTATTGATTTCACAGTTAGGTACATGTGTATTCTGTCAGACTAATATCCTTGAATTTCAAAGCCCAGAGTCCTTGAAAGGTCTTTGAATTTTTGAGGCAAAGTGCTGTATGAACCCTGGTAATGACTTGTTTACGTTAACGCTTCCTTGCTGGAAAATTAGAAGATACTAAATTAGAAGATACTAGTTTTACATTCATAGGTTTCAACTTAATTCAATCTTTAGATGTGATAACTCTAGATCAATCTTCTGGTAACTTTCAAAATTAGTGCTTGGTCATATTCTCTGATGCATCTCTTGGAAACATCTGTAATGGTGTAGTTTGATTTTATTGGTGTCACCTAACAACAGGTGCCCGCCTTTTAAACTGGCAATCCAATTTTTTCTCCAAGACTTTTTAACATTCCAGTATTGACATTGACAATAAGAGTGTTGTTGAAGCCATGTGTTCAACTAAGATGGTGGATGATAAACATTTACGGTTAGATATATAATAAGTGCTATAAAAGAATCCTTCTCCTTAAAACAAATCACATCTGTCATTGCAATTAGCTAATTGCATGACTAAAAAAGGGGCCTCAGGACATGACTTGTTAAATGTCTTTCACACTGGAAAAATAAGTAATATTCCTTAGCTATTAAATGTTTTGTTTAAAGAAAAAAAAAAAAAAAGATGTGAAATGGAAGTTTTTGTATGTGCAGTAAATTAGTTGTTGAATGTGAAGTGATAGTGGGTGTTATTTAAATTATCCTTTGTATAGGCATCATTACTTACCTTTGAGTATTCCTTTATTTTCTGTAACTCTAGACTGTTTCTTACAAAACTCAGTTTCTAGTATTTTAATTAGTTTATTAAATTACTTACAATTTATACTACGGTACCTTATATTTTTGCACATTTAATAATTGATCATTTGTACTTCTGTATCTATCTATTTTCAATATTCTTTTCTGAATAATACTTACCTAAAGAGAAAAGTAAAAGACAGTATAAATAATGATAAACTATTAACATTCATTCGCTTTCTGATACTTGCCACTATTCCTTATTTTGTAAACCTGGACATACCAACATGCGCATTCTTATGTTATTTTAATATGGCCCTCGATTGGAGTCTGAATAAATATGTGAACTATAAAGTGTTTTTAGATGAATTTAACACTGCTTACTCAACATGATGGTGTTGTAAACATGAATCAAAATATGGAAATAATTATGAAAATGCAGAAGTAGCACAACAACTTCACCTAATTCTGGAAACAATTGCTGTATCTTATCAACACAATAAAGAGGAAGAGATTTTTTAAGCTCCGAGTGACAGAAATAACTGTATCTTAATAATAATCATATTGTGTATGAAATAAATTTTGTTTTTTTTGTTTTTTAGTAATAATTGCCTTTTACGGTGGCTCACATACAACATTAACCACTTTTTATTTTAATTAAAGCTTTTTTTTTACATGATGAAAATTGATTTTGAATTAAAAACTTTAATTTTCACCTAGGTCATAATAATTTTCACCTAGTTGAAAATTAGGTGATAATTTCTGTAATTTTGAATTAAAAACTTTTTTTACAAGATTTGTTGAATTATCACCTAGGTGAAAATTATTATGACCTAGGTGAAAATTATTATGACCTGGGTGAAAATTATTATCACCTGGGTGAATATCAAAGGATTTTATTTCAAAATTAATATTTTTAATTCAAAATTAAAAGTGAAATAGGTCGTATGTAAGCCACCGTAGCCTTTGACTTAAATAAAGGACGTCAAATTTGATCTATAGAAATCATAGATTTATTAATTTTTAAAGAAATTAGAATGAAATTTGAAATGAAGTAAATGTCTATTGTGATGAATTCAAAGTTTTTGACCTACAAAAATAACAAATGCATTATAAAGGTCATCTTCAATATGAGAAAATTCATACTTTATTCACTAAATACTATGTTATCATTTCTACCAGCTGCCAGTGGGCATATGTTACCTTGTAAGGATTGAATTATCAACTTTATAAGAGGCCTACTACTGAGAATCTAAGATTTTCTCCAGGTTTATATGAACATTTTGAAACATAATTACCAGTATATTTTCTGTTTATATTGTTTTTTTTTTCTACTTTTTTGGTTCTTAATGATATATTTTCATTTTAGCATTTTTTGAAACCAGAGTTATGGCAGAGATATCCTTTGGTAGAAGAACTTATTTTACAATTTTTGGCTCCTGGTTTATGGGAAAAACATAAAAGTGATATAGCTAGAAAGGTATGGAGGAAATTTGATAATAATAATTCTAATAAACTCTTTATTTTACATGCAGTAATAGGTGTTGGATATAATAAGACTCCAATACATATACAGACAACGAAGCGCCAAAGCAAGGAACACATTAGCTAATTCACCATGCTCCTACCGCCCACCAACTAAACTGAAGCGCCCCACCATCCACCACTTTCATCACCAATCCCAGCGAGTTACAAATGCCAGCCTCCACCACACATTTATCCACCACTATCATCCTATGCCCCACAACCACCCTCATGTGAACACTGCAAAATCAAGGAAAAGAGAAGTACATCCATAACAATGCTCTTACCTATCTAACATTATAGAAAATACAATTAGTATAAACAATCAAATAGGAAAATTATCATAGCTGGGCTGTAGGCTTACTCTTACATCAGGAATTTTCTTCAGATTTTGGTTGGTGGTAGGGTTGAGAGTCCCAATCAAAAATTTACCCATGATGAATGTAACTATTTATTCAATTATTTTGTTGACAATTGATTGAATTTCTTTCAAAGGGTATAAGGGGAGGATACTCTAGGTGGCTTCAGGAATTAAGACCACAACAATTATCTCAACTTAACATTAGAGGAAGTTGCTCTAGCTAGACACAAGGCCACAACAACTCTATGTTATCTTCTATATGTTCAAATTCTCAATTGAATCAGTCTCCATCAGATAATGAATTATATAATTACGTAATAATCCACAAGTTAATATATAATTAAATAAATAATTTGTTCGAATTTTGAAGAGGGGGCGAATGAAATTCCAGGAAACACTGCCTACAACAACCTTACTATGAATCTTAGAAAATTTATCAAACACTAAAGACCAATTTTTGATAGTGATGACTATTTAAAAAATGTCTTCTCCAACATCCAAATGGTGACTTTTCGACAACCTAAAAATTTAAAGAGTACTCTCGTTTCTAGTAGATTTTCTAAGTAGAGGATGAAACCGGAACACTTCCTTGTAAAAGTAATCATAGCCATTTATGAAAAGTAAACAATTATTCAAAAACACTAACAGATGCAAATGGTTATTCTTCAATGTGAAGCAAAGTTTTACATGTAGTTCATCAACAAATTATAGTAGGCCTATATCTTGTAAATGATGCCCAGATCAAATTTATGTAGGTGAAACACAACAAACTTTCTAAGGCCCAATGAACGCTCATCAAAGTGATATCCAGATAAACAAAAACAATGAAGATGATATTTACATGTTTACAATCTTGTTAGAACTTGGTGGTTAAACAAAAACAATCAAGATGATATTTACATGTTTACAATCTTGTTAGAACTTGGTGGTTAAACAAAAACAATCAAGATGATATTTACATGTTTACAATCTTGTTAGAACTTGGTGGTTAAACAAAAACAATCAAGATGATATTTACATGTTTACAATCTTGTTAGAACTTGGTGGTTAAACAAAAACAATCAAGATGATATTTACATGTTTACAATCTTGTTAGAACTTGGTGGTTAAACAAAAACAATCAAGATGATATTTACATGTTTACAATCTTGTTAGAACTTGGTGGTTAAACAAAAACAATCAAGATGATATTTACATGTTTACAATCTTGTTAGAACTTGGTGGTTAAACAAAAACAATCAAGATGATATTTACATGTTTACAATCTTGTTAGAACTTGGTGGTTAAACAAAAACAATCAAGATGATATTTACATGTTTACAATCTTGTTAGAACTTGGTGGTTAAACAAAAACAATCAAGATGATATTTACATGTTTACAATCTTGTTAGAACTTGGTGGTTAAACAAAAACAATCAAGATGATATTTACATGTTTACAATCTTGTTAGAACTTGGTGGTTAAACAAAAACAATGAAGATGATATTTACATGTTTACAATCTTGTTACAACTTGGTGGTTAAACAAAAACAATCAAGATGATATTTACATGTTTACAATCTTGTTACAACTTGGTGTCCATAGGTTTTGATTGATTTTGTAATGATTATGAATTCTAATTTGTCTGGGTTATTCCAGAATACTTTAATATATATTTTCAGTTTCATCATCTGAAAAGAAATGCCCTATTTTAAAGATAGTGCTCTGCTAGTGGCGGTATAATAACATGTAAAACAATACAATGCCAAAAAAAATATGAAACATATATAACTAACTGAAAGCTTATTTTATCAAAAAACACACAAGTCTTTAAGATACGGTACTTTGCCTATGCATTATCCATTTCTGTTGTCATTTGTCTGATGTTTTCTTTTATTAGATGGATACTTTTGTAAATCCGTTAAGAAGTTCAGTAAAAACTATGAGCACAGCTGTTAAAAGTGTTCCAGATGGTATAACTGATGGATTTGGAAAAATGTCTAGAGTGGTAAATAAAATTAAATATTTATGAAAAATATTTCTATATCATATTTAAATCTATATAGTGGTTGCCATGGTAATAGAAGGTGTAATATGGCCTGTTTTGTGTTGACTTACCTTAATCTATTTCATATTATATTATTTTCCAGAGTAATAAAGATTTGCCTATTAGTCCTTATATAGATAGAGGGAAAGTTGGTAAAGATCTCAATCCTGATGTAAGTTATGTAAATGTTTCTTAGATTTGTTATATAATATGTTGGGAATAGGGCGACAGAGCTGTGTTTATTTTGCAGTATGTTTCATTCTAGTGTTGTCTGGTTCTGTACTTAATGATGCCTGTAACTTGTCCAACTTGTCCAGTCTTGTGTAAACTGATCTTGGTCTTTGACACATGAAGATGTGTTGTCTTTAACTCAAAAAGTAAAGAGAATAAAGATTTGTAATTCATATGATTTCAATTTTGATATAAGGATGAAGAAAATATTCCAGTACGAATTATGTTATTGTTGATGGATGAGGTATTTGATCTACGTCATAAAAACCAATCTCTACGAAGAATGATAGTTGCTATATTACGTCAACTTATCAGTGCTACATATGGTGATACTATAAACAGGTATATATATACATTATGTTTTATTTTTCTGAAAGGAAACAGAAGGTTTTCAGTGTGTCAATTCTCACCTTTTAAATCATAAATGTCTTGAAAAAGGATGTGAATTATCAGGGTATGTCTTACATTTATCAGATAAAAAACTATAGTTATAGTTAATAATAAATTTTTACAAGCCCACATGTTTAAATACATGGAAATATTGTTGTCACCAGTCTTTTAACATTTGATGTGAGCACAATTCAGACTACACTTTTCATCTGATTTAAATGGAATTTGATGTGTGATTTTTTGTATTCAAAATTAACAATTTTTCGAGGTTTTGGATTTTTTGCCCTTGACTTAGTTAAAAAGTGACATAGTAATGGCTTTATATTTCACCAGAAATGATACAGTCTGTAGTAGTTTAATATGTGAAACCAATCATCCAATTTGTTACTAATTTCAAGCTTTACTGAGATCTCATACCAAGTTTCATCAAGATCGTATAAAAAATACAAGCCAAAATAGACACATTGAATTAAGTCAAGGGCAATAACTCCAAAACAGTTCACCCAATAATGATAAAATTTGAAAGAAATCGCATCAATATATACATGCATAGTAAGTTTCATCAATATTGGATAAAAACTGTAGTCTATAGAGTGCCTACAAGCCAAATTTGATATGTTTTTACTAAATCAAGGGCAATAACCCAGAAATCGTTCATCCAATTATTACCAATTTAGTACTTAACCGAAATCTCATGAATATATACATGCAAACTAAGTTTGATCAAGATGGGATAAAAATGTAGCCTTTGTCGTGCATACAAGGCAAATTCAACGCATTTTTTCTAAGTCAGGGGCAATAACTCTGAAACTGTTCATCCAATTATTACTAATTTAAAACTTGACTGAGGTCTTATCAATATATACAAGCATACTAAGTTTCATCAAGATCAGATATAAAAATTTTAGCCTTTATCATGCATACAAGCCAAATTTAATGCGTTTTTAATAATTCAAGGGCAATAACTCTGAAACCTTTCATCTGATTATTACCAATTTCGAAGTTGACATCTTCGAGGCGAAGGCAATATTCGTCCACTTTTCCATGTAGGCATTTAAACACTGTTCATCAAAAAATCGTCAAATCAATTCCAATGCTCACACCAAGTGTCATCAAAATCCATTGAAAATTGTAGCTTTTATTGTGCTCATAATTAAATTTTTACGTGATTTTGATAAGTCAAGGGCAATAACTCAAAAACCGTTCATCATTTTAGTTGATTCAAATAATGTGGATACTCTATAGCACAACACATAGGAAAACATTCACAAAATAGTCTGCCATGGAAAAAATTTATTACCTTAGTCCTAAAGTCCAACATGTTTCAAGAGCACAAAGGCTCCCTTCCTCAAGTTTATTCCTTTGTTGTTAGATAATTTTTTACCCTTTTTCCACAAAGAATTTGACAAGTTTTTACAAAGTCAAGGGCAATAATTCCGAAACCCGCTCATTACCAATTTCGAACTTGACTGAGATCTCATCAATATATACATGTATACTAAGTTTCATCAAGATCGGTGTTGTATCGTAAGGACGGCCAAGCGTAGCATAAACAGGACAGTAAGAATCGAATATAAACAAATCAAATTCAGACATCATGGCAGTTACATACATGTGTGTACTACTTTCTTGTATTCATACGCATCATAGAAAAACATAGTCCATAAAGGATAAGCAACTCCAATTAAGTATACGAGTGAGATTAATAAGCAATATAACATATTCCCCTCCGGAAGATTGATGCTCAATCTTTAAGGAAAATAACGAAATACAATTCGGTAGCAATTGCAAGAGAAATAACTTTAACTGAAGTGCATAACCTTTGCAAAGTTAACATTGAAATCAATAGCATGCAAATTGTAAACATAAATAGTAAACGAAGTCTTTATCCTTGGTATGTGTTGACATTCGAATAATAGCACTATTAGATTCACAATTTGAACAAGTATTATTATGACTAGTACTACTTTTACTTGGCACATTACACAAAGATAAATGCTTAGAATTCCAAATTTTCCCATCACTCAACTTATATGTATTATCACTAACTTTGAGTGGCTGTGTATATCCAGGATTTCCTTTTAGAGGTTTTATAGGTTTACGGATACGTACGTAGTCACCCGAAGCAATTTTCGAACTCTTCCAAGCACGATGAGAAGCAGAATATGTTTTCATAGCACTTTGCTTATGTTTAACACGTTCACGTACGGTTTTATCACTTGAATCTCATAAATTAGCAGGTTGAAGAACATGTAATAAGGTTTTCATTTCACGACCATGCATTAGATCTGATGGAGCAATACCAGTAGTAGCATGGGGCGTAGCCCATCTGGAAAGTCGCAAACTTGAACAACCAAGACCTTTCGAAGCAAAGATAGTCTTTAAAGGCTGGTGGTCAGTGCGTAAAACAAACTTACGACCCCATAAGAATAAACGCCACTTTTCTATTCCCCAAACACAAGCTAGGGCTTCTTTTTTCAATCGAATAACGTCGTTCACAATCACTTAGAGTGCGAGATGCGAAAGCAACAGTACGTTCACCAAACTCCGGATGAAGTTGAGTAAGAACTGCTCCTAAACCGTAATTCGAAGCATCAGTAGAGATGTAAGTAGGCAATGTAGAGTCATACGAAGCAAGGATTGGACTGGCAGCAATAAGTCCTTTAAGTTTTGTAAAACTCTTTTCAGCTGAATTATCCCACAGGAATTTTGTAGAATTCCTGGTTAACCGACGTAAGGGTTCTGTTATTGTACTGAAATTAGGAACAAACCTAGAGTAGTAAGTAGCTGTACCAGTAAAAGAGCGAACAGCTGTAGCATCAGTCGGTGTTGGTGCAGAAATAATGTCTGTTACCAGTTCTGATCTAGGTGATATTCCAGAAGCTGAAATAGTATGTCCTGAAAAGTTTATACTGGATTGTCGCAATTTACACTTATTCAAATTTAATTGTAACTTATGTTGATTTATTGTATGGAGTACAGCACTCAATCGTTGATCATGTTCCTACATATTACCACCGAAAATAGCAATATCGTCCAGAATACATTTTACACCTGGCAAGTCACCTAATATTGTTGACATCATCCTTTGGAAAAAAGCAGGTGCAGAGGCAAGTCCGAAAGGAATACGACAAAAACGATACATTCCTTTGTGTTATGAAGCAGGTAAGACTGGACTCATGAAGTGGGATCTGATGATAGGCCTCTTGCAAGTCAATAACACTGAAAACAGTAGCATCCTTAAAGTCAGATAAAAGTTCATCAATATGAGGTAGTGGATGTTGGTCTACAACAATCGCTTTATTTGGTTCTCTGCAATCGAAACACAAATGAATGCCGGTTTTCTTTTTTACGACTAAAATATCAGAAACCCAGGGTGAAGCATCACATTTTTCAATAACACCCAATTTTTCCAAGCGTTCCAGTTCAGATTTAACACTATCACGTACAGCTAGTGATAAACGGCGCAACTTTTGTAGCACTGGTTTAGCATTAGTATCAACCATAACTTTATGTACAAATGAGTCCACTGCTGTATTGACAGAGTTTGAAGAAATCACAAGACCCAATTTCTTTATTACGTCCATACCAATAAGAGCGGTATCACCGTAGGTAATAAATACAGTCACATTTGCAGTCCTATTCTCAAAGTCAATAGCAGCTTGCATACATCCAACAACATCAATAGCATTTCCTTGATATGATGTTAAATTCATAACAGGTTTAGAAAGTAAGGCAGTAGAGAAATGCTGTTGGTAAATTTTATGAGGCAAAGTTGTAACTGCCGAACCTGTATCGAGCAACATTTTTACATCAGATGATTCTCCAGTAGGTGTAGAAATATGAAACATACGGTATAATTTAGTATTAGCAGCAGTAATGACCGTAAATATGAAAACAGGATCCGTAACTGAATCTTCCATCTGAATTTGACACTCATTTCTTACAGTGTGTACATTACTTTGATCACGAGTTTTTACAGTGTATTGTTTACATTGATCTGTTTCGCACATGCCTAATTCTTCACTAGAACTTGAACTGTCAATTGTATTCACCGAATCTTTTTCACGTGCAGACATACAAACTTTTGCAAAATGACCATGTTTACCGCATTTTGAAAAAATAACACCTTTTGCTGGGCAATCTGTAGAATTCGCGAGATGTTTTGGGGATCCACATCTGTAGCAAGTTTTCTCTTCAGATTTAGACGAATTCTGTGCACCGGATTTTTCCGATTTGTGATTACGTGAAAAATTAGTTTTAGACTTTGTATTCAAAGAATTAACATTTCCTGGAGGAGAATTAGTACACGTAGTACCAGTAAGCAGTTTCGATTCATGTATGCATTCATGTATTCATTGGCCATAATCCCAAAACTACATGTAGAGGCTAAACCATGCAAAGTAGTTACAAATTCATCTATAGTTTCGCCGGGTTGCTGGCTTCGTCTGCGAAATTTTGACCTTTCCGAAACCGTATTTAATTCTGGTTGAAAATATTCTCATGCCGCTTGAAAAGATTCTTGAAATGTGTCACCTGGACAGGGAAAATTGTAGAAAATTCTTTGGCCCTCAGTGCCTAAGCAATGAATCAATAAAGCTCTTCTCTTTCTATCTGGCATACTTTTTGCAGAAATCAGCTCTAAGTAATTCGTAAACATGCGCTCCCACACCCTCCATTCAATATTAGGTTTACCTGGTGATGGTTTGTAGGCTGGAGGTAGCGGTATACTTGGTTTATAATTGTAGAATGTATTACATGCAGCAGGCTCGTCACTGTATGCAGGTAACAATGTGAGAGTTTCTCGGAATAATGTAGGCATATCCGATTTAGGAGAATCCATTTTGCAGTATTAAACTTGTTTACCTCGTCACCAATTATGTTGTATCGTAAGGACGGCCAAGTGTAGCAGAACAGGAAGAATCGAATATAAACAAATAAACTTCAATCATCAAATTCAGACATCATGGCAATATTAGACATAACAAACATAGGAGCAACATTAAATTGAAAAAGGTTCATAAAGCTCCTCATATTGCCCCCCATTTTAACCAACCTGGTCATAATTATAAATGCACACTTCTTGAGAAAATTCCAAATGAAAGCAAAAGCAAATTAGACAGTGCAGAAACTCTGTGGATTCATAGACTTGACTCTGTATGGCCGTATGGATTGAATGAACTCAACCCAGGAGGTTTCAAAATTGCTAAATATTAGTGTATTCCCCCCCCCCCCCCCTTTTTTCCCTTCCTGTTTAGATTTTTGGCAAATCCTGAAGTCATCATTACATACTTAACATGTTGTATCTAAGATTGTGATGTCATAAACCTTATGAAGTCATATTGTAATTTTAATCTTAACTGCCTTCCACCATTTGTAGTTTGTTTCTTCCCCTGATGAAGTCAAAACTTTTTTGACGAAACGTTGGGTATTAAAGGATTGTATTTGATGTCAAGTTTTATTATTTATTACACATGAAATGGGGGGCGTATATTGCCGTCACCCATGTCCGTCCATCCGTCCACAATTGCTCGTAAACACTCTACAAGACACAATTCTTGACAGATTTTGACAAAACTTGGTATGAGTGTTCGCAATCACCCAAGGATGAACCTTATTGAAAATCAGAAGAATCGAAAAATATTTAGTATAAGTCATTGCCCTTGTTCTTAAAAACGTGTTCAATTTTTAGCTCGTAAACACTCTAGAAGGCACAATTCTTGATGTATTTTGACGAAACTTGGCAAGAGTGTTTGTTATCAACCAAGTATGAACCCTATTGGAAATCAGAAGAATCGAAAAAAATTTAGTATGAGTTATTGCCCTTGCTCTTGAAAATGCGTTAAATTATTAGCTCGTAATCACTCTAGAACGGATTTTGACGAAACTTGGCATGAGTGTTCATAATCACCCAAGTATGAACCCTATACTCGTATCAACACTAATGTCATTTTCAATATGGCGGTGCAGGTCAAAAGGTCATAGGGGAAAACTTCTGATGTTTTCATTATAAACAACATGGCCGGGATAAATGGAAAGGATGATGCGGAGTTCGAAACTTATTTTGATACTTTTTAACGTGATTTTTTATATGCTTTTCCTTTTAAACATTTGACATTTATTACTTTATTACATTATATTACTTTTATAATGGGCTACTGGCCAAAACAATTTCTTTACATAGTGGTTTTACTTGGAAAGTGAGTGCAATGTGCGACTACACAATGAGTTGTTAAAAAAGAGAGGAAAAGGACGACACAAAAAGTGAATAAGCGGCTCTTTGCTATATTGCGTCTGTTTTAAAAATTTAAGTGGTTCAATCTCCCAATGAAAAAAAATTATTGTGAAAATTTATATCTGCCAACAATTGAGGCCAAGCTTTATCAGATCCACTATTGTCAGAACCATGCGGCATGAACATGAATGCATGACCACTGGCAATAACAAGTGAGGCTCATGAAAAATTAACCTTTTAATGAAACTGACATTATCAAGTAAATGAGTTAAAACAATTGTCAATGTGAAAGAGATACCCCAATAATATTGACAATATTACAAAATTGGCTAGGCATTATGTAAATTTCCAAAATGCATTCTTGTGCAGATGTAAGCAGATATGATTTATGTTAGTCAATAGTGTGCATATCAGCTTCTATGCCTGTTCCTTCAATAAAATTACTTCACTAAACATGTATTTGATTTAAATTCTGTATTATAAGGTCATTATCTTTTGTTTTTTTATAATGCCTCTGAAATGAGGGGGTTGTGGGGCATACATTTTGTAGCTTGTCTTGGTGTGTTCATTATCAGATTTACAATATTGATGTCCACTTTTTCAAAGCAACAGAATGTAGGTTTTCTTTTCACATTTATGTACTTCACATGGTTCTTCTGTGTACAAACCGAACATGATTTAACTAAACTGTTCCTTCAAATTGTGCCCAAACTTTGCTGTTTCCCACAAATTACAATAAAACTTTGATCAAAGTTTATATGGTTAGATTTTCTTGCAGTTATCAGTATTATCACAGAAACTTGTTGGATATCCTCCAGTCCCTTTTTTTATTTGTTTAATATTCATTCATTTTTATACTGGTAGGCCTACCTTAAAGTATTAACTATATTAGTATGATATCCCTAGTAAAAAAGAATTATGTAACAAATAAGCATCATATAAACATAGAAAATTGATCATTTCAATTAAGATCAATGAAAAAACAAAATCAAGGAAAAATCTTTTGAAGGAGTGCCTGTGGAAGTTGAGCCCAGTTTCCCCCTGTCAGTAATATAGGCCTAGTAGGTCAATGAAGATGACATGGAAAGGGCGTTAAGACGTTCAGATGTGACAATAAACCGAGCTCCTGTGTACTACAGGTTGTGCATGATATTAAAGATCCTTAAAAATGGGAAATTGAAAAAAAAACTGTCCATGCAAAATTTTCCTCCTTGCACACTGTGAATCTTGTTAACATTTGGTATAAATTTACAAAAAAGTTATATTTTCATCAATGCAAGTAGATCCACCGTTATTAAGTTAAAGCTGTTAAAAAAATCTGCAAATTTCGATTTGTAGGCCTAGGGTAGGGTAGGCCCATCAACAAATTTGCAGAGAGTAGGCCAAAGCCGCAAAGGATCTCATGAACAAAAAAGAGTATGGCATTGTATCACTGAAAGCATAAAATGTCTTCATTAACGATTTATAATTACGTAATATGGGCGATTTAAAGCATTTTTATACGCACACATGAAATGGTCCGTCCGTCCGTCCATCCACAATTGCTCGTAAACACTCTACAAGACACAATTCTTGACAGATTTTGACAAAACTTGGTATGAGTGTTCGTAATCACCCAACGAAGAACCCTATTGAAAATCAGAAGAATCGAAATATATTAAGTATAAGTAATTGCCCTTGTTCTTGAAAACGCGTTCAATTTTTAGCTCGTAAACACTCTAGAAGGGACAATTCTTGATGGATTTTGACGAAACTTGGCATGAGTGTTTGTTATCACCCAAGGATAAACCCTATTGAAAATCAGAAGAGTCGAAAAATATTAAGTATAAGTTATTGCCCTTGTTCTTGAAAACGTGTTCAATTTTTAGCTCTTAAACACTAAAAAAGGAAGATTCTTGCCAGATTTTGACAAAATTTGGTTTCGTTATTCAGTACCGAGCTTAAATATTTCCCTTCTAGAGTTTTCACAAGCTAAAAATTGAACACGTTTTCAAGAACAAGGGCAATAACTCATACTCAATATTATTCAGTATCGCCCTAAAGAGTTCAAAAGAAGTGTATGACTGAAGGTTGAATATTTCATACTGGTAATTGTTACTGTACTGCTAAATATTTTTATTCAAAATCAAAGCTGCTAGTGGGCGTATATTACCTTGCCTGGCAAGCTATCTTCTTAGAAACTATACATTTATTGTGTAACATATTGTGTATATTTACATCCACATTATATTGTTCGAGATCTAATATGTAATCTAATATGAGATCTAATTGTTTGGATATAATCCTATGCACCAAATTTTGTTATAAAACTGCAGTCTCAATTGCCTTTGCAAGCAGAACAGACAAGATTGATGATAGACAGACATGGGTGCAGCATTATATATATCTACATTATAATGTTGGTTGATAAAATGTCTGCATTAAATTGTCAGTTATCTACAAAATTACCAAATATTTAAGCAGGTTTTGAAAATGAAATGAGGATATGATTATTGCTGAATTATCTTTTTGCAGGAAAATTGTTGACCATGTTGATTTAATGACGTCTGCAGCTCAGATGTCAGAATATATTAAAGCTTTCAGGTAAGACTTGATTTCCCTGATTTATTTATTTTTTTAAGTTGATGTATTATGTTCACAGACAGCAGATCATATGTAGGACCTGCTTTCCAAGATCAATATAGTGGTTCAAAATTTAGTTTGTCTTTAACAAACATTGTAAATGTAAACTTATACTGTTTTCTGACTCACTGATTACATAAAGAAAAGGTGAAAATCTACCACCCTAGTCCATGTCTTGTGATGATGCTGTAAAGCTGTGCTCCTGAAGACCTTGATGTTGAAAATGGGGAATAAAACTAACATCTTCTTCTCAATAAGTCTTTCACTCGCTGAGAATAAAAAATACACAAGATAATCAGTACTTGTAATTAAAGATAGCTTGCTAAAACTTGAACAGATTTTTCAGAACAAGGGCAATAAATCAAATATTTTTTGATTCTTGTGATTTTCAATAGGGTTCATCCTTGGTTGATAACAAACTCACACAAAATTTCATCAAAATCAGTCAAGAATTGTGCCTTCTAGAATGATTACGTGCTAAAATTTTCAAGAACAAGGGCAATAACTTATACTAATTATTTTTCGATTTTTCTGATTCTCAATGGGGTTCATCGTTGGGTGATTTCTATCACTCATACCAAGTTTCATCAAAATCCGTCAATAATTGCACCTTCTAGAGTGTTAACAAACTAAAATTGAACGCATTTTCAAGAACAAGGGAAATAACTCATACTAAGTATTTTTATACGCCTACATGAAAATGTCAACATTTCTTGTGAGCACCATAGAGAATACAGTTTTTATCTGATTTTGATAAAACTTGGTGTGATGCTTAAGATTGATAAGATCTCGGTCAAGTTCGAATTTGACATATTTTCGATGAACGGTTTTTATACGCCCACATGAATATGTGGTTGTATATTGTCGTCGCCTCGGTCCGTCAGTCCGTCAACATTTTTTGTGAGCACTATAGAGACTACAGTTTTTATCTGATTTTGATAAAACGTGGTGTGATGCTTTAGATTGATAAGATCTCGGACAAGTTCTAACTTGACACATTTTTGATGAACGGTTTTTTATACGCCCACATTAATATGTGGTCCTATATTGTCGTCGCCCCTGTCCGTCGGTCTGTCCGTCAACATTTCTTGTGAGCACTATAGAGACTACAGTTTTTATCTGATTTTGATAAAACTTGGTGTGATGCTTTAGATTGATAAGATCTCAGTCAAGTTCGAATCTGACATATTTTTGATGAACTGTTTTTGAGATATTGCCCTTGACTTAGAACGCCTTGAAATTTGTTAAAAATTGTTGGTGAGCAGGATTGAAGCTACAGTTTTCATCCGATTCTGATGAAACTTGATATCATAAGATCTCGGACAAGTTCTAACTTGACGCATTTTCGATGAACATTTTTTGAGTTATTGCCCTTGACTTTGTTAAAACTCGTCGAAATTTGTTAAAAATAGTTCGTGAGCAGGATTGAAGCTACAGTTTTCAACCGATTCTGATGAAACTTGGTGTGATCATTGGAATTGATAAGATCTCGGACAAGTTCTAACATGACGCATTTTCGATGAACGGTTTTTGAATTATTGCCCCTGACTTTGTTAAAACGCATCAAAATTTGTTAAAAATAGTTCGTGGGCAGGATTGAAGCTACAGTTTTCAACCGATTCTGATGAAACTTGGTGTGATCATTGGAATTGATAAGATCTCGGACAAGTTCTAACTTGACACATTTTTGATGAACGTTTTTTGAGTTATTGCCCTTGACTTTGTAAAAATACGTCAAAATTTGTTAAAAATAGTTTGTGAGCAGGATTGAAGCTACAGTTTTCAACCGATTCTGATGAAACCTGGTGTGATCATTGGAATTGATAAGATCTCGGACAAGTTTTAACTTGACACATTTTCGATGAACGGTTTTTGAGTTATTGCCCTTGACTTTGTAAAAACACGTCAAACTTTGTTAAAAATAGTTTGTGAGCAGGATTGAAGCTACAGTTTTCAACCGATTCTGATGAAACTTGGTGTGATCATTGGAATTGATAAGATCTCGGACAAGTTCTAACTTGTCACATTTTCGATGAACGGTTTTTGAGTTATTGCCCTTGACTTTGTAAAAACACGTCAAAATTTGTTAAAAATAGTTTGTGAGCAGGATTGAAGCTAAAGTTTTCAACCGATTCTGATGAAACCTGGTGTGATCATTGGAATTGATAAGATCTCGGACAAGTTCTGACTTGACACATTTTCGATGAACGGTTTTTGAGTTATTGCCCTTGACATTGTAAAAACACGTCAAACTTTGTTAAAAATAGGTTGTGAGCAGGATTGAAGCTACAGTTTTGAACAGATTCTGATGAAACTTGGTGTGATCATTGGAATTGATAAAATCTCGGACAAGTTCTAACTTGTCACATTTTCGATGAACGGTTTTTGAGTTATTGCCCTTGACTTTGTAAACACGCGTCACAAGTTGTTTTTTGCCCTTGATTAGAGCTGTGTGATTTAATTGTTTGTTGTATTTGGGTTATTGATATTGATTTTAAAAAATTTTGTGGAATTATTCAACATAAATAATTTCTTAAATATGAGAAAATTCGTACTTTAGTCACTAAAGACTGTTTTATTATTTCTGACAGCTGCCAGTGGGCGTATGTTATCTTGCATCGCAAGCTATCTTTTGATTTTTCTGATTTGTTATAGGTTCATCCTTGGGTGATTACAAACACTCACACAAAGTTATATCAAAATCCGTCAAGAATATCACCTTCTAGAGTGTTTACGAGCATTTCAAGAACAAGGGCAATTACTCATACTAAATATTTTTCTGATTCTCAAACAATCTTAACAATTTCCAAGAATATGAGTCAATAGTTCTTACTGTACTGTACTGTACGATGTGTTTACGTGCCCTTTTGGTGTTTGCTAGCGACCCTATTTTTGGTCATGACCCATGAATTGAAACCTTAAAACCAATGCGAACCTAGGACAAGGTTTGAAGCTTCAGTGAATAAATTGATTTCCATTGATGTTAAAATAACTTTTGGCAGGATAGTAAATAGCTTTACCATTTAAAAAAGAAATCTTTATGGTGGAATGGCTTTTTAAACCCATTGTTCAATCAAGTATACGTAGGAATGAGCGGCCGGATTTTTATATGTCCACATGAAATGTGGGGGCGTATTTGTCGTCACCCATGTCAGTCCGTCTGTCCATCCACAATTGATCGTAAATACTCTAGAAGGCGCAATTCTTGACGGATTTTGATGAAACTTGGCATGAGTGTTAAACCCTTTTTGAAATCAGAAAGATCGAAAGATAGAAAAATAATAAGTATGAGTTATTGCCCTTGTTCTTGAAAATGCGTTCAATTTGTAGCACGTAGACAGTCTAGATGGCACAATTCTTGATGGATTTCGACGAAACTTGGTATGAGTGTATGTAATCACTCAAGGATGAACCCTATTGAAAATCAGAAAAATCGAAAAATATTTGATACGAGTTATATTTTAGTTTTAGCCTGTAATCACTCTAGAAGACCCAATTCTTCACAGATTTTGATAAAACTTGGTAATATTATTCAGTATCGCCTTAAAAAAGAGTTCAAAAGAAGTGTAGGCTATGTCTGAAGGTTGAATATTTCATACTGGTAATTGTTACTGTACTGCCAAATATATTTATTTTATAACCAAAGCTGCCAGTGGGCGTATATTACCTTGCCTGGCAAGCTGTCTTTTATTGTTTTTTGTGTTTTTTTTATTATTTTTTATTTTATTAATTCTAATAATAATTTATGTTCATCCAGACTGTACAAACACAGACGTTTATGATTGGTTAAAACTCTTTGTTATATGAACATAATGATATGACTAGAGCCACACGTGGCACAGAGTGGGACTTTGCAAATGTAGCAAATTGCAAAAGACCCTGAAAAAATCAACCTTCGACGATAATTATTTCAAGTGAAAGAACAGTCTAAAGTTGAGAAATTTTTTTAAAAAAAATTCTAATACCAGAAGTAGACGACAGACCTCACAAATGAAAGTATCAGCAGATAGCCAAGGTCAATGACCTTTGATCTTGTAAAGGAGAAGGTCTAAAAAGAGATATACGTCATCAAAATTTCTAATTGCACACGACTATAAAACCGGAAGTTGACATAGGACAGCAAATATAAAAGTATAAATAGATAGCCAATGCCAATGACGTTTGATCCTACAAAGGTCAAGGTCAACAAAGGTCAAGGTCAAAAATTGAAAATTTTGAATTTCCAAAACCTGTTCCTTTTTTTGAACTATGAAGTGGAAACAACCGAACTTCTAAGACAAAGTGGCTCAAAACATGAGATAATTGTATGCAAAGTTCCATGTTGAACAAATGTATACTTTGCGAGTTATGCCCCTGGCCAAAAATGTCAATAATGAGTAATTTAACCCTGATGTGCTAGGCCCACCTCAATTTCTTTTGCATAGGTTAATTGATATTCTGAATGTTATGTTGTGTCCCAAATTTAAAGCTTCTACATCATACAGGTCAAAAGATATAGGTCAACAAGAGTCAATAAAGGTCAAAATAGAAAATTGAAAATATGGAAATTTCAAAACCTGTTCCTTTTTTGAAACTATAAAGCTGAAACAATTGACCTATTAACACAAACTGGCCAAAATAATGAGGTAATTGTGTGCAAAGTTCCTTTTTGAACAAATGTATCCTATGCGAGTTATGCCCCTTTCCCAAAATGTAAACAATTAGTAATTCAACCCGGATGTGCCACGCCCACCTCAACTTTTTTGTCATAGATTAATTCATATTCAAATTGTCTTGTTGTGTTCCAAGTTTCAATGTTCTACATAAAATAGGTCATAAGATATATACACACCAAGCTCAAAGAAACAGAAATATTGTAAAAAAAAACTCAAATTTGAAAAATTAACGAATTTCAATTTTGCTTTAAAAAACGATTGTTATAAATCATTTGAAAGAGCATGAAAAGCACATTAAGAATCCGAAAAAATTAACCCTCTAGGTTAATTAGGTCACGTGCTAGAGCAGTCCAAAGTTGCCAATTTGGCTGTTTTCGGACAGCTATAAAACTGGAAGTACATGTCGGAGGTCAACTGTCAAAGTATTAACTGATAGCTAAGGTCAATGACCTTTGACCTTATGAAGGTCAAGGTCATCAAAGTTCAAGATCACGAGATATGACCCTTCAAACTTTGAAAAAATTCAACCGGATGTTGCAAAAAAGCAAAATTGAGAATCGAAAAACGGCTTCCTAATGTCATGTTTTTTTTTTTATCTTCTTTCATTTGACACCAAAATCATTTAAATCGGATGAGCCATTATGTCCGAATAAAATCTGAATCATTTCAGAAAAATCAAAATGGCGGCCAAAGTTTCACGTCTGTTCCGGATTTTTTTTTCTTCGTTTTTTTGTCATAACTTTGTTTACCTATCAGCATAAAATTTTTTGTCCTATACAAATTACACCGGAAGATATTCAACCGGAAGTGAACATCAATTTCCTGTTTAAACCAGAAGTGAAATTGAAAATTTGACTGTACCATTTTGTTTACTTTCTTAAACTGTCTTTGCTCAATTTTTTTCAGATTAATCAGACAAAAAGCAAAAAAAATGAAAAAAATGCAAAATTTGGCAAAAAAAATGTCTGCGACAAATTTTCGAATTTTGAAATTTTGAAACTGCTATTCTTTCAGATTTTAAGCTCAGGAAGCTCAGGAAGGTGTGTAAAAATCGAAAAAAAAAAAAACTAGAACTGTTCTAATAACAGTACTGATGCAGGGCGGGTTACGACATTCAGGTACATACGAAGATGGTCTATTGCAATTACATTGATGTAAATACCTTTCTGCATCTCTAAATGCAAATATCCAAAAGTGCCTGGAGTTTAAAGTATATTTACTAGGAATAAAAGAATATTTGTCAATTAATAAAGAATAAGTTTGATGAGATCCGGATAAGAAATAAGAAAGTTGGTAATGTGCATGCGCTCAACAAAAATTCGATAATTCCATCAAATTTAGAGTTTGATTATACACATACATACCAAGTTTGATGAAAATCGGATAATAAATAAGAAAGTTTGCAATGCGCATGCGCACTACGCAAATTCGATAATTCCATCAAATTTAGAATTTGTTTATACACATACATTCCAAGTTTGATGAAAATCGGACAAGAAATAAGAAAGTTGGTAATGCGCATGTGCACTACTCAAATTCGATAATTCCATCAAATTTAGAATTTAATTATACACATACATACCAAGTTTGATGAAAATCGGATAAGAAATGAGAAAGTTGGTAAATTAAGTGGAGGTATACCTTCAATATGCTGCCGTGAGCTTAAACTAAAATATGACATGATTCAATCCACCCGAGAGCTTAATTTTATACCATAACTGAACAAAGATCATTTTTAAGAAATATAAAAGGCAGGGTATCTTTAAAACAACTTAAAATTTGATTTCTGTTGGGGTTGACAGCCAGGTTAATCTAATTAGCCGAATTATCTAATAATAGTCCCATGTTAAGTGAATGGAGTTTTGAATTTGCATGTAAGGCATGCATGTTGTATATCTATAGAAAGCTGAGAATCTCTACATTACAAAATCGAAAGAATTATTGCCATATCTCTATTAGGGACCGAGATAGAGCACTTTAAAGGCTCAAAATGGTCCATATTTAGACCCCTGTAAAATCGGAAATAGGTATCTGACCCCAAAGGTCAAAAGGCCATCAGATAGACAAGGACACAAATTATTATCACAGTAAATATGAAGGTCATCAAAGGTCAAGGTCATGAGATATACGCCTTCAAACTTTGAAAAAAAACAATCCGGTCATACAAAAAAGGCAAAACCGAAAATCAAAATTATGCTGCCTAAGGATTGTAGACAGACATTAAACGTATCGTTTGACACGAATGTTATGCAAATCGGATGAAAAATGGCCTCTGAGTAGCAATTTCTGCAAAATGAGGCAAACCAAAATGGCGACCAACATGTTACTTCCGGTGCGAATTATTTTAGTTTAATAAGTTTGTATTAAGGCTGGTAATATAATGCATATGTTATTTTTGACATAACTCAATTCCACCGGAAGTGATACCACCGGAAGTACTAACATCGAAACCGGAAGTGATCAAAAAAATTTGAATGTGTACTTTTACGTCTCTATGCTGGCGGTCTACACCACGTAAGTCTCAAGTCAATCCGTCCGATAACAACCGAAATAGTATTTTTCGATTAATTTCGGCAAAAAAAAGTATGCAACGAATTTTCGAAAATCGAAAATTTTCAACTGCTATCATTTGTCCTTTGTTACAAGAAATATGATGCAGAAAACCCGATCAAAATCGGTTGATAAACACGCCCTCTAGAGTCCATTTTCCGTTTGTTGCAACGTTGCATAATGTTGCTCAGAAAATTTTCGTTTTACATTTAAACTGTGATTAGCCACGAGTTACAAAACGCCATGAAGTCCGTTTTCCCGTACCTGTTGCCGTTGCCGAGAAAACCGGCCTGCCGTAGAAGAAAAAAAAAAAAAAAAATCAATACGAAAACAAAGCAGGGCGTTCGCTTACGAAATTGAAAAAATCGATAACAAACACAACTAGAGCCACACGTGGCACAGAGTGGGACTTTGCAAATGTAGCAAAATGCAAAAGACTCTGAAAAAATCAACCTTCTACGATAATTACATCACGCGCAAGAGCTGTCTAAAGTTGAGAAGAATTCTTTGGAAGATTGTTATAACGGAAGTAGACAGACCTCACAAATGAAAGTATCAGAAGATAGCCAAGGTCAATGACATTTGACATTGAAAGGGAGACGGTCAAAAAAGGTCAAGGTTATGAGATAGAAGTCATCAAAATTTTTAAATATATACGGCTATAAAACCGGAAGTTGAGATAGGACAGCAAATATAAAAGTATAAATAGATAGCCAATGTGAATGACCTTTAATCCTACAAAAATCAGGGTCAAAAAAGGTCAAGGTCAAAAATTGAAAATTTTGAATTTTCAAAAGCTGTTCCTTTTTTTGAACTATAAAGCTGAAACAATCGAACTTCCAAGCCAATGTGGCTCAACAGATGAAGTAATTGTATGCAAAGTTCCATGTTGAACAAATGTATACGTTGCGAGTTATGTCCCTTGCCAAAATTGTCAATAATGAGTAATTTAACCCGGATGTGCTAGGCCCACCTCAATTTCTTTTGCATAGGTTAATTGATATTCTGAATGTTAAGTTGTGTTCCAAATTTAAAGCTTCTACATCATACAGGTCAAAAGATATAGGTCAACAAGAGTCAATAAAGGTCAAAATAGAAAATTGAAAATATAGAAATTTCAAAACCCGTTCCTTTTTTGGAACTATAAAGCTGAAACAATTGACCTATTAACACAAACTGGCCAAAATAATGAGGTAATTGTGTGCAAAGTTCCTTTTTGAACAAATGTATCCTATGCGAGTTATGCCCCTTTCTCAAAATGTAAACAATTAGTAATTCAACCCGGATGTGCCACGCCAACCTCAACTTTTTTGTCATAGGTTAATTTATATTCAAATTGTCTTGTTGTGTTCCAAGTTTCAATGTTCTACATAAAATAGGTCATAAGATATATACACACCAAGCTCAAAGAAACAGAAATATTGTAAAAAAAAAACTCTTGAAAAATTAACGAATTTCAATTTTGCTTTAAAAAACGATTGTTATAAATCATTTGAAAGAGCATGAAAAGCACATTAAGAATCCGAAAAAATTAACCCTCTAGGTTAATTAGGTCACGTGCTAGAGCAGTCCAAAGTTGCCAATTTGGCTGTTTTCGGACAGCTATAAAACTGGAAGTACATGTCGGAGGTCAAATGTCAAAGTATTAACCGATAGCTAACCTTATGATATTAACCTTATGAAGGTCAAGGTCATCAAAATTCAAGATCACGAGATATGACCCTTCAAACTTTGAAAAAATTCAACCGGATGTTGCAAAAAAGTAAAATTGAGAATCGAAAAACGACTTCCTAATGTCATGTTTTTTTTTTATCTTCTTTCATTTGACACCAAAATCATTTAAATCGGATGAGCCATTATGTCTGAATAAAAATGGAATCATTTCAGAAAAATCAAAATGGCGGCCAAAGTTTCACGTGTGTTCCGGATTTTTTTTTCTTCGTCATAACTTTGTCTACCTATCAGCATAAAAATTTTTGTCCTATACAAATTACACCGGAAGATATTCAACCGGAAGTGAACATCGTTTTCCTGTTTAAACCGGAAGTGAAATTGAAAATTTGACTGTACCATTTTGTTTACATTCTTAAACTGTCTTTGCTCAATTTTTTTCAGATTAATCAGACAAAAAGCAAAAAAAATGAAAAAAATGCAAAATTTGGCAAAAAAAATGTCTGCGACAAATTTTCGAATTTTGAAATTTTGAAACTGCTATTCTTTCAGATTTTAACAGTAGATTCCAAAAATGCAAACCAAAAGAAAATCGACCGAAAAATACGACTTCTAGAGCCGATTATCTATTCTTGCACATATTGAACTGTGGCACTTCCGGTTTTGCAAAAAAGATCCAAAATATATTTATGCACATCGTCGCCTATATCTAAGGTTTGTGAATGTTGAATGGTTGCTGCAACTATTGTAGTCTAAGCTCAGGAAGGTGTGTAAAAATCGAAAAAAAAAAAAAAAAAAAAAAGAATTGACATTTCGATAACAAACAAGCTGAAAGCAAAGTCCCACAATTACGAATACATGATAATTCACTAGAAACAGATTTACAACATTCAACAGATTTACAACATTCAACAGATTTACAACATTCAACAGATTTACAAGTTTTTACTAGGCTATTACCTATAAGTTTAATTAAAAAATGCCTGTTTCTCAGACTAAGGTAAGATTGGTCACACAGATGGTGTTTTCTGTCCCTTTAATCCTAAAAATGGCTTTGATTTTAGACCAAAGATTATATTTTTTTGATAATTTAATTTGAAATATGTATTACATTTTCAGAGATTCTTTTTGGCCTAATGGTATTTTAGCTGAGCCCAGAACTAATCGTGATATTAATACCAAAATGAGGACTAGAATATATTGTAAAGCTAAAATGTTAGGCAGTGTTCCTGGTGAGTACCATTTGCTTTAATTGAGATGAAAAAAACAACACAATAATGAAGTACCTGTAGAATCAATCCTCTTGGTGTGGTGCAGTAGTGAAGTGGGAAATTCTGACACTGAATTAACCATAAAACTTATTATACATCATGACATATAACAGCCATTGTGTTGGTTTAGGACTCTCTGAAGAAGTGTGTTTTTAGACACACGAAAGGTTGGAGGAATAAATGGTTTATTTTGACATAAGTTTTATTATTTATTTATATTTATGAAGAAATATCTTCATGGCTACCCATGAGCAAAATTTTGTTAACATTTATTTATAACACTGGAAGTTAAAATCGATTTTCCATTTAAACTGGAAGTGAAGTAAAAAAATTTACTGTGCCTTTTTGTTCTTTTTGTTCACATTCTAGACCTGTCTTTGCATAAAAAAATCAATATTGTCATTCTTCAGTATTGTTTGAATAAAAAATAACAGTGATGCAGGCATGATCCCAGCCCTCTAATTTATTTGGTACCGGTAGGCCTATATCATACCATATTGAAAAGTTAGAAAAGTTAGGATGTAACCCCCCCCCCCCTTATTTTCCCTTCCTGTTTAGATTTTTTGGCAAATCCTGAAGTCATCATTACATACTTGTTATGTTGTATCTAAGATTTTGATGTCATTAATCTTCTGAGGTCATGTTATCAAGAATCAAATTGCCTCCCACCATTTTGTGATTTGACCCTTGTCTTGTTATGTGGTTGGAAAGTCATTGGGAAGAGACATACAAGACTTTGGTTCTTTGAATTTGGAAAATTGTCAGACTTAATATATTTTGGATTTGGTGTTTAATACAAATAATCATCAAAATTCCAACAAGACATACATTAAATAATATCAAAATCCAAAAAATGTTAACTAAATTTACAGCCAAAGATGATTTTTATACGCCCACATTATAATGTCCGTCAGTCCGTCCGTCCACAATTTGTATGTGAACGGGATAGAGACTACAGTTTACATCTGATTTTAATGAAATGACTTAGTAAAAACTCATCCAAATTTGTTTGTGAACACAATAGAGACTAAAATTTTCATCCGATTTAAATGAAATTTGGTGTGATAATTTATGGTGATGAGATCTAAGACAAATTCGAATTTGGCTATCTTTCGATGAACGTTTTTGAGTTATTGCCTTGACGTAGGAAAAAAATTGCATCAAAATATGTTGGCTTGTCAATGCGATAGATGTAGTTTATGTCAGAATTTTATTGAATTTTGTGTGTTTGATGAAATCAACTATATCTTGCACAAATTAGATTTTTGACACAGATTGGTGACCACCCTTGATATACTGAAAATGTATCAGGAAAGTGGGCATATCTTGCTAGTCAACCAATTTAGCACAGTGAGTAGTAGCTTAAAACTGACATCCAAAGCCTTGACTGTATATGGTAATTTCTGTTTGAAGAACAATTCATCGGAATTAGTAAGTAGCATTTATGGATTAGATTATCGTAGAAGGAGTGATTGTCCAGTGGTATCAGTTTACAAAGTAGGAGTTACATCATCTGCAGATAGGTTTTCTGATCGTGAACTGCTGGGAAACAGTTAAAAATCTTTTTCAAAAAACAGCTTATATCCAATAGAACCATCTGGTCTATATTTTAATACCTCCGGCTCAACCGGAGCTCCCTTAACAGCCCTTCCAGGACGAATTGAAGAATAGTATTTTAGAGATGAAAAATCTTTAAAAAAGGAATGTGAAAGGTACTTAACTTTATAGGGAACAATACTTCTGCAGGATTTTATAATATCAATGTAATTTTGGGCGGTGTATATCTGCTGTTTCTTTACATTACATTCTACCCGACTATGCACTGAATCACATTCCATTTGGGTGTGACCCTTTTCAAGAATCTTTTGTGTAACAGTAATGTTCAGATCAACAGACACTTTAAATAACATGTTTGATAAGATGACATTTTGGTTTTGATATGTGCAACCTTCAGAATTTATTATTATCTCCTTAATATCTGGGGTTTGCTCAATGCGATTTTGGATGTAATGGTCTAGACAAAAGAATTTTCCCCCTGTCTGATACAATTCATACATATCAGCAAACACAGGTTACAAATAACAGATCTACAGTAATGACTAGGTAAATGAGGCAGTGATTCTAGCATCCTTTACTGGGACACCTTTTCTGACCTTTGAGACACCTTCTCCGACCTTTGAGACACCTTCTCCGACCTTTGAGACACCTTCTCTGAGTTTGGCCCTTTTTCGGATGTCATAGTGGATTCTTCATCTTGTTGATCTTGTGGTTCTAAATCAGCATTTTGTAAAGCTTCGTGATTTTCAGATTGCTCTGTCCAACCATCTTCTCTCCAACATCTAAAGTATTCAAGAACATTTGTTTACATACCTTTAATCTGATATCATTCTTCTTCAAATGATATACTAGTTCACTGCTTCCGTCAATGCCACCTCCAGGAGCAGAAACTTCAACATGAGCAGATTTATCACTGGGTACATATGATATTGTGGATATACAAATTTTCACCACCAATAGAAAAATGAGTTTTCATCATATGACTAAACAAAATCTAATTGGCTCAGTCGTTTGATATTTCGTTTAAATGTATTGAAAATAAAACTAAAAAGTGATTTTTTAAAAATTCTGACTAACAAGGTTTTGGAATCTCACTGATGATTTTTAGTTTGTTTCTTTCCCTGATTAAGTCAAAACTTTTTTGACGAATGGTATTTGATTTGAACCTTTAAGATTTACGTGTCTTTAATGAACATGTTCACTTTCTCAAACTGAACAAACATTGAGCGTGAAATGTTGGCTGTTGTATTTGGCATTGAGCGATTTCATACATATATATACGGTAAGAAATTTACATTAGAGACGGACCACAAACCGTTGCTAATGATAACGCAAAAAAACATTGCAAGCCCCTCCACGTATGCAACGAATTTTATTAAGGATCCAAGGGTACCAAATGGAACTTGTGTATAAACCTGGTGTTGGAATGATTCTCTCAGATGGCCTTTCTAGGTTAATAAACCCTATACGTGTTGACCCAGAAATTAATCTAGATGTACGGGTTCATTTCCCGTGCAGTGAAACCACGCAACCTAAATTGTTACAGGAAACAAATCTTGACCCAATTCTCTCACCCCTCAAGGAACTTATCATCACTGGATGGCCAGAAAATATTCGCAAAGTAAGCAGACCACTTCGTCAGTACTACTCTCTTAGGGACCTTTTATCCGTACACGACGGTATTGTGTTGAAAGGACAACAAATTGTTATACCGAGTAGCATGAAAAAGGACATACTGTTCAAACTACACGAAGGTCATCTAGCCATCGAGAAAACCCGACTTCTTGTAAGAGATCATGTATATTGGAGTGGAATTAATAAAGATATTGAAAACTTTATCAGGTGCACCACATGTCAAGAAAATTCCAGATCAAACAACAAAGAACCGCTGTTGCCATTGGAGGTACCCTCAAGGCCATGGCAACGGGTATGTACAGACTTATTCCAGTAGAAAGGTGACAGTTACCTACTGCTGAGTGATCCTTACAGCAAGTTTCCTTTCGTCAGATTCCTGAAAAGCATGACTTCAAATGACGTACAACAAACTTTGATATCTATATTCAGTGAACATGGTTTCCCAGCAGAAATCATATATGATAATGGACCGCAATTTCACTGTAGTTCATTCAAAAGTTTTTGTGATCGATTTAACATTAAACACGTTACTAGCAGCCCACGATACCCTCAGTCAAATGGATATATCGAACGTTGTGTACAAACTGTGAAAAGACTTTTGATTAAATCTATCGAGTCAGACACGTTGTTCGACCAAGCTTTATATATGTTCCGATTAACGCCAATTAGTTCGCGCATTCCAAGTCCAGCCGAACTTCTTAGTGGAAGGAAATTTAGAAGCAAGTTACCGACCGGTGTCTCACCACCATATTGTGACAACACTCGAGATGAACTCTTAGCACGCCAAGAAACACAGAAACAGTACTATGACAGGTGTGCGAAAAGTGAATTACCAGAACTGTATACAGGACAATACGTCAAGAGTCCAAAACAGAAACCATTCATGGACCCCTTCATGAGTTATCAACAAATTAGATGAATCACGATCTTATGAAGTATTACTTTCTAACGTTCAAGATTGCGAAGAAATCAAAAATTCCTACTCGAAAGCGACCCAGAAGAACTCCAATCGCTGCGATACAAAGCATCTTTATTAAAGAATCAGAATAGTTCTAACATCAAGAAGCGTGTTACATTTAGTGATACGTGTGAGAATTATCAACCTAAGAAACCTGAAAAGCTGAAAATAAAGATTTACGGTCTACAGAAAACACCGAAAACTCAACTCCCAAAACCCCATCAGAACCACTTCAAAGAACTCGTAGTGGACGTATTGTCAAACCACCCACGAAGCTTGACTTATAAATAGTCCTATGTACATGTGTTAATATTATGTATTTGAATTAAGTTATTTAGAAAAAAAGGGGGGGAAAGTGTGACATTGACTAAAAATATTGCTAAATTTAACGTATATAAATATGTTCTATGATCAGCCAAGCTTTTCATATTTATGACTTTCTTAATAGTCTGAAGTTCATGTGCACAATATTCATAGGGAGTAAATCTTTATATAAACGGAGGGGGATGTAACGTCTTGACAATCATGTCTACCGCATCACGCATACCCCGTAAGGCGGAACTTAGTATCCTGGTCTCACTTCAACTCTAGACAACAGCTTGGCAGGTCATCTCATCTTTATGTTAACTATATATGATATACCAACTCTGTCATGAATACACATCAATAGTAGTCATTGTCCAAGCAGCTATCTTAACAGACGTGTTCTGTTTTGCAATTTGATAACAATACTGATCTTAAAGTTTGCATCGCTTTCTTTCTGTTGGTTAATCCACTGAGTAACCTACAGAAAGAAAGCGATACAAACTTCAAGACTTGTATTTTATTCAGTGTGCTGTTTGTATCAGTATAATATAATTAACATTGACTCCATCAGTATTGGTACAAACTTTTCAGTTTGTTGTCTTGTTGACAGTAGATCTGCGATGATCTGTGAGAAACTTTCAATTTACTTGCAATTTATTCAACATTTTACTAAAGGTATATCCTATAGGTCTTCAAATTTTTTCTGGTATTTATTCCATATTTAACACTATAGGCCTATTGTAATTTATAGTGTATAGTGTCTTCTGTCTTGAACATATTGATGATCCTGAATTCTACAAATACATAACCTATAGTCTCAGCCTAATTAACTTCCATGGGATCACCTCTGATTCTATTCCAGACCCTACTTCTTTAAAATAGTCTTTTCGATCTCCATAGGCTATTGAATAGGCCTATAAGCAGATTCCTGAAATTATACAAGGTATGAATCTTACATTAGGCTATTTCATTCAATATTCAATGCACATTGTATTAATGGGATAATTGTTTATATTAGGCTACAAGGACTAATAAATTTGTGGGCTATGACACTAGGCTAGTAGGTAGTAGTCCTAGGTAGGTCTAAATGAATATTTAAATGACCAAGCTAAGCTTGTAATAATGAAATATATCCATATAAGAGAAACAATAGTGATAATATTGTCATAACAGATTTAAAGCATTAAGTTTTGTTACTACCACCTGATGAATGTTCAAAAAAAAAACCATGCATTGGATCACAAAGATCTGGGCCCTGTTTCTCAAAAATCTTACAATCAATCGTAGGTCGTAAGTATTGATTTGATCGTAAATGGCATTTCTCAAAAAATCATAAGATCAAAATTATTGTAATTTTTGGACTATCAGGTGGTAGAACCAAATGGTCTTTTTTTCACAATAAATAACTAATCAATGGGAAAAAAGGATAATTCGACATCAGATTTGATCTTTAACTGAGCAGGAAATTGTCAAAGTGGCGCTGACCACTGACCACGTCTTCGTCTCAGTTGAAAGACGCCATTTTTTTTCGCTTCAGCGATGCCGTCAAAACAGCTATAACGTCATCATTTAGTTTAAGTTGTAGGCCTTATCAAAATTTCCGAACGCTTTTAATTGCAATGAACAATTTGGCAAAACGGTCTTGCCAAAATAGTCCTACAGACTACTTTCTATAGCTTTATTCTAAAATTTTGCTTTATTGTTCTCTGTCAATGATGATGAAGATTACTTTTATCAAAGATATATTTTCAGTAGCCTCTTTGACGAAGAAAATCAATTTTCTTGTCGGTATTGTGCCTGCTTAGTTTAACATATCGATTAAGATTATTCGTGACACTTATGATAGCCTTTGAGTAACGCACATAATCGTAAACATTAGACAAGTCGTAAGGTTTATGACGTCACAATCTTAGAAACCACATAACAAGAGAAGGGTCAAATCACAAAATGGTGGTAGGCAATTTGATTCTTGATAACATGACCTCTGACCATTTATGACATCAAAATCTTAGACACAACATAACAAAGTTTTTTACTGGTCCATTTTTAGTTGATCCAAATATACTTTATAGCACAACACAACTTTGTGAAATGGTTTGTGTGTCTTCTATTTTATTGAACATTTTCTTAAACCTTTGGACCCACTGTATCTTCCTTAGCTTAGGCTATTGAACCTTCATCGTTTTATGAAGCTATATTGGATTCCTACCATGAGAAGAATGTTGGAATGTTACTTAGCAACTACCAAGGAAAGTGACATCATCATGTTTGTGAGCACAATAGAAGCTACAGTTTTCAACTGATTCTGATCATTGGAATTGATAAGATCTCGGACAAGTTCTAACAAGAGATATTTTTGATGAACATTTTTTGAGTTGTTGCCCTTGACTTTGTAAACACGCGTCAAAAGTTGTTTTTTGCCCTTGATTAGAGCTGTGTGATTTAATTGTTTGTTGTATTTGGGTTATTGATATTGATTTAAAAAATTTTGTGGAATTATTCAGCATAAATAATTTCTTCAATATGAGAAAATTCGTACTTTAGTCACTAAAGACTGTTTTATTATTTCTGACAGCTGCCAGTGGGCGTATGTTATCTTGCAACGCAAGCTATCTTTCGTAAGTTAATGGCAATAACTCAAAAACCGTTCATCGAAAATTCGTCAAGTTAGAACTTGTCCGAGATCTTATCAATTTCAATGATCACACCAAGTTTCATCAGAATCGGTTGAAAACTGTAGCATCAATCCTGCTCACGAACTATTTTTAACAAATTTTGACGCATTTTAACAAAGTCAAGGGCAATAACTCAAAAACCGTTCATCAAAATGCGTCAAGTTAGAACTTGTCTGAGATCCTATCAATTCCAATGATCACACCAAGTTTCATCAGAATCGGATGAAAACTGTAGCTTCAATCCTGCTCACGAAAATTTTTTAACAAATTTCAAGGTGTTCTTAGTCAAGGGCAATATCTCAAAAACCGTTCATCGAAAATATGTCAAATTCAAACTTGACCGAGATCTTATCAATCTAAAGCATCACACCAAGTTTTATCAAAATCAGATAAAAACTGTAGTCTCTATAGTGCTCACAGGAAATGTTGACCGACGGAGAGGGGCAACAACAATATACGACCACATATTCATGTGGGCGTATAATAACTCATACTAATTATTTTTCGATTCATCCTTGGGTGATTACTAACACACACACCAAGTTTCGTCAAAATCCATCAAGAATTGTGCTTTCTGGAGTGTTTACGAGCTAAAAATTGAACGCGTTTTCAAGAACAAAGGCAATAACTTATACTAAATTGACGGACGGACGGACATGGGTGACGGCAATATACGCCCCCCATTTTATGTGGGCGTATAAAAATCAAAGCCGCCAGTGGGCGTATATTACCTTGCCTGGCAAGCTATCTTTTTTTTTTTTTGTCATCACTTTGTCTGCCTAGCAGCATAAATAATGTTGACCTATATCAATTACACCGAAAGTTATTCCACAGAATTTCACATAAATGGGACAATAAACAAACAACAAGATATCTAGATTCCAAAAATGGAAACCCAAAGAAAACTTCTGGAGTTGATTTTTTCTACTTATTGCATCTGTTGGACTGTCAAGATCAAGCTGGGTTTCTCGTATGTCAAAGTGGGCATACATGTAATACTATATTGTGACAATATAACTTATATTTTGTTTTCTGGTTTCAGATGAATTAAAAACATTACTTGGTGCTGATGTAGTGAGATTGGGTGTTAGCCGTGTATTTGAAATGTTTCAACACCGGAATCTGAATAAACGAATATTATATGTGTGTTTGGAAGGTGTCTTACAAACTATGTTTGCCTCCAATAAATTCACTGAGTTATTCCAAAAATTACATTCACAGTCAGAAAGAATTGAAAAAGTGAAAAAAGCAAAGGAAGGATCACAAAATCCACGACTGCTAAATGTAGGCGCCAGAAAACGCCAAACTACCAAACTCTGACTTTTCATACTATTATATTTATAATTTCTTTTTAATAAATCCACTACAATTTGTCTTTTTTTGTTCAAAAGAATTAAGAAATATGTTTTAAGTATATTTGAGTTATCTATGTTTTAATTAAAGTATATTTGAGTTATCTATGGAAAATTGTAAAGATTAAATCGAGATCAAGAGCCATGCCATGTATTCTTGAAATGATCTTAGCTCTAGGATGTCCTAGAATCAATATTGATGTCCTAGAATCAATGCTGCTGTCCTGTAATCAATGTTGATGTCCTAGAATCAATGTTGCTGTCCTAGAATCAATGTTGCTGTCCTAGAATCAATGTTAGAAGATAAGAACCCAAGACATCCTAGTGCTAAGATTGTTTTGAAAAATACATGGCCAGGATATTAAGGAAATGAAAATAACAATGAAATATTCTGCCTAAATGAGATAAAAAAAATTATTGTCTATTTATATCTTTTTTTTTATACGCCCACATAATGTGTGGACATATATTGCTGTCTGTCAGTCTGTCAGATGATTTGGTCTACCATTGAGCATATGTTATTAGCTATATTTCTAACAACTGGTTGAAAGTAAACTGATGGACAACAGAAACTTTACCACTTTAAAAGTAAATTTTAAGAAAAAATATTCACAATAATAACATAGTAATTATAACATATCATTGCTCATTGTGGTGGGATGGTGGGAGGTATCAGGATTGACAGACATGGTGTGGGTAGGTACTGTCGTCATGAGAGGGCTTCATTAATTGCAACTTGACATCCCAGCATTACACAAGCACAAAGAGAGAATTTAGCGCCAATGGCGCAATTCTTGCTCACCCATTACTCCCCTCACACGACATGCCTTTTGCTCAGCGATAATCTCAGATCAGCCATATAATGGCTGATACAGTGACGTTCAAACGATGAATACCAGGAGAGAATGCAGTTGTTATGTGCCACTTGCCTCAAATATACACTAAAAAGTAACCAGCACATGATGTGCTATCAGTCGAGTGTTAAAACGCTGTGACAATTTCTCTTCAACACATGCCACTTATTTGCCAGACCTCAAACAGGCAAAATCATAACCAACTTCCAACATGGTCATGTGACAGCTTATTGAAATGACAATGTAACAGTTTGTCAAGATGGTAATGTGACAGTTTGTTAGTATTGTTTCATGACAGTTTGTTATTTTGTATTATGAAAGTTTGTTGACATGGTAATGTGAAAGTTGGTTAGGATTGTATTGTGACACTTTTTGATGTGGTAATGTGACAGTTTGTTATTATTATATTGTGACAGTTTGTTGACATGGTAATGTGACAGTTTGTTAGTATTGTTTTATGACAGTTTGTTATTTTGTATTATGAAAGTTTGTTGACATGGTAATGTAAAAGTTGGTTAGGATTGTATTGTGACACTTTTTGACGTGGTAATGTGACAGTTTGTTATTATTATATTGTGACAGTTTGTTGACATGGTAATGTGACAGTTTGTTGACATGGTAATGTGACACTTTGTTAGAATTGTATTGTGACAATTTGTTAGGATTGTATTGTGACAATTTGTTAGGATTGTATTACGACAGTTTGTTGACATGGTAATGTGACAGTTTGTTATCATTGTATTGTGACAGTTTGTTGACATGGTAATGTGACATTTTGTTAGGATTATATTGTAACAGTTTGTTAGGATTGTATTGTGACAGTTTGTTGACAAGGTAATGTGCAATTTTGTGAGTATTGTATTTTGACAGTTTGTTGACATGGTAATATGAAAGTTTGTTAGGATTGCATTGTGACAGTGTGATGACATGGTAATGTGAAAGTTTGTTAGGATTGTATTGTGACAGTGTGATGACATGGTAATGTGAAAGTTTGTTAAGATTGTATTGTGACAGTCTGTTGACATGGTAATGTGAAGGTTTGTTAAGATTGTATTGTGACAGTCTGTTGACATGGTAATGTGAAAGTTTGTTAAGATTGTATTGTGACAGTTTGTTAGGATTGTATTGTGACAGTGTGATGACATGGTGATATGAAAGTTTGTTAAGATTGTATTGTGACAGTCTGTTGACATGGTAATGTGAAGGTTTGTTAGGATTGTATTGTGACAGTGTGATGACATGGTAATGTGAAGGTTTGTTAGGATTGTATTGTGACAGTGTGATGACATGGTAATGTGAAAGATTATTAAGATTGTATTGTGACAATCTGTTGACATGGTAATGTGACAGTTGGTTGATATTGTAATGTGAAAGTTTGTTAGGATTGTATTGTGACAGTTTGATGACATGGTAATGTGAAGGTTTGCTAGCATTGTATTGTAACAGTTTGTTGACGTAGTAATGTGACAATTTGTTAATATTGTATTGTGGCAGTTTGTTAGGATTGTATTGTGACAGTTTGTTGACATGGTAATGTGAAAGTTTATTAGTATCGTATTGTGGCAGTTTGTTTAAATAGTAATTTGAAAGTTTGTTAACATAGTAATGTGACAGTTTGTATGTATTGTATTGTGACAGTTTGTTGACAAGGTAATGTGCAATTTTGTTAGTATTGTATTTTGACAGTTTGTTGACATGGTAATATGAAAGTTTGTTAGGATTGTATTGTGACAGTTTGTATGTATTGTATTGTGACAGTTTGTTGACATAGTAATGTGACAGTTTGTTAATATAGTAATATGACAGTTTGTTAACATAGTAATGTGACAGTTTGTTTGTTTGTATTGTAAATTGTGTATTGCAAATTTAATTCATTAATAATTTCTCATTCATGTGACATTTTGACTGACAGCTTTCATTGGTTCTAGGTCAGTTAGATCATATTAAGTAAAATTTTCATGGTTAGGAATTGGCAAGGAGGGTGGATTTTTAATTGATATGATCTAACTATTACATGAAAATAAAACCATTTTCCAAAATATTACAAGCAATTGAAATGCTTTAACATCAGCATTTATCAAAATTCCAAGACAGATTTAACAATTTATTGATAAATTTATTCAATTCAAATAAAGTAAATAATACAAATTAATAAAATTATTGACTTCATAATGTACAGAAAGCTAATATAATGTATTGAGACTAATATATACACTAGTTTATTATTAAATAGTTGAATGTATAGATTCCTAGAAATGTCAGGGGACAGATTTTAAAGGGACAGAAGTGCCCTTTTTTTTTTACCAGACTTTAATATCAGAAAGGGATTTTTTTTAGCTAAGCTAATCAGTAATAGTGTTTACAGCTCACCGCTGAAATTAGAGCCTTCAAATCCATGTTTGTCCAGAATTATATGCGTTAAAATGTTTACATTACGACTCGTCAATTTAAAATTCACTGTGATATATAGAAAAAACATATATAGAATTAGTGAGTAAAATTCCTAGTTTGAAGTACTTTTAAAGGAATTATACAATTTTCGTACATTTCTAGTACTTCTAAAGACTATTTACATATATTCAAGACTAATATCAACCTCCTAAAATGGTGCACCATTTAAATCAAATGATTCTTAAAAGAATAATTATTTATGCTGAGAAATTCCAAATTTTTAAAAATCAATATCAATAATGCAAATACATCAAATTATCTCATCAATATACATGATCACACCATGTTTCATTAAAATCAATTGAAAACTGTAGTCTCATGTGTTCACAAACAAATTTTGACATGTTTTTCCTAAGTCAAGGGCAATAACTCAAAGATCGTTCAGTGAAATATCAAATTCGAACTTGTCCAAGATCTCATCAATGTAAATGATCACGCCAAATCATTAAAATCAGTTGAAAACTGTAGTCTCTATAGTGTTCACAAACAAATTTTGATGCATGTTTCCTAAATCAAGGGCAATAACTTAAAAACCGTTTGTCGAAAGATCGTCAAATTCGAACTTGACCAAGATCTCATCAATATGAATGATCACACCAAATTTTATTAAAATCATTTGAAAACTGTAGTCTCTATTGTGTTCACAAATAAATTTTGAAGTGTTTTAATGTCTTTCTGACTATATAGGATTTATACAAAAACGATGCTAAATTATTCATACGAGTTTGGTTAGACATAACATTTAACATTTAACGTAGATTCTCCCCTGCTTAAATAAACTTTGTCATCAGGAAGTAATTCATTTCTTATATTATCATACAATTTACATTCTTTATTAATGAGTGGATTTCTTCTTCCATCACTATAACTTGGTGATTTTTACAATATACACATATTCTGTCATTCTTATCTTTATTTTGCCACCTACCAGTTTCAATTGCAAGGTCATGGTTTGAACATCTGAATTTAGTAACCGTGAACGGCTACCAAAGACCTCCTTTAACCAAGCCCAGAAATTAATCGCTACAGCCAACAAAACCTTCCCAAACTCCAAGATCCTCTTCACATGTATACCCATTTCAAATAAAATCTCGAAGAAAGCACAACAGAACCTCAGCACCCTCAACAACATGATGATGGAGTCCAGTATCAACAGCGCAACAATCTTACCACCCTACGAAGAAGAATTCGAACCAGTTGATAATCTTTATTGGTCTCCAGAAACAGCAAACAGCATTTATTTGTTTTGGATACACCAGCTTCAAGCATCGAGTAAGTCTTTAAACTAATTACTGGTGATAAAAATACTGAGAGGCCACCGCTAGGCCAAACTGTAGTTAACTTGAACTGCAAAATTCTCACATACCTTCAGCATTCAATCTTAGACCGTGGACTTAAGTTTATTCCCACACCAAAGATAGCTAACTTAAATTATCTCCGACCATCCATTGAACAATTTCAACAAAATCTTAGCTGCACATATTTTTTTCGAAACCACCCCCACGTGGTGCTAGAACAAAGTTTATTCCTAAATCCACGTGGACACCCCCTTAGGCCGCCATCGATCCTGAAATATTGAAAAGCATTTGCGAGTATGAATAGCCAAACAGCGAACCTTTCCATAACACACGAAAAGCCTAATCTGACACGAGTGGAACGTGAAGCGTTCAACTTACTTAAGAAAGACGATAGCATTGTTATTAAAAAGAGTGACAAAGGTTCATGTTATGTCATTCTGAATAGGGAGGATTACGTTTCAGAAGCAGAGAATCAACCAATTTCAAAGAAACTGCTAACATGAGTAATAATATTCTTGCCGATTGAGTCAAAACTAGTTATCTCAAACAGAAACAATATGACTATCTGTCTGCCAAACCTGATTGTCGCAAGAGAGACATGTGTACACTTTGCCTAAAATCCAAATGAATCCAACCAAGGAATGGTTTATCTCGAACAAAATCCCTAAAGCAGACATGATTTTGGCTATTAAAAAAAAAAACGGAAAATTTGAATGTCAAGGCACCTCGCAAAATTTATGTCCTTTCTATACAAGATATAATGTGCAACTCTTTTTCTGTTAATTTTCCTGATAAATCGACCAATAAGTTCTTTGTCAACTTTCTGCTTAGCCATTCCCATTTCCACGCGTTCTCCAAACAGTTATCTAATAATTTTGTGTCAAATTCGCGTTCAACAACATTGGAAGCCATGCTGCTGTTGAAAGCGAAAGTGATATTAATGCTGCGTTCGATACCTCTCGTGATTACCGTGTTCACAGGGTTAATGTTGTGAATTTCCGTTCGATAGTAGGTTTTTTTCGTATTTACTACTTTAGGAAGTCGTGAATATAGAGAAAAATTTACGAAGCCCATATTTACAATTTCTACGGCCTTCACCTTGTCCTCATGGAAAAATGGCTAACATTATTTCGTCGTCAAAGTCGTGAATATCGTCCGAACAGTCTCCAGTTTTGCGCACGATTTCTTTTCTTTTGTCTTAGTCGAAATGATTTCACATTTAATGGTAAAACATATTTACAAACTTCAGGGACAGCAATGGGCAAACGATTCGCCCCTTCGTACGCAAAACTTTTCATGGCAGAGTGGGAAGGTGAGGTGTTGCCCCTCTGTCCATTTTACCCACTTTTTTACGGACGCTTTTTGGATGACATTTTAATGGTTTGGACTTAATCTATCGAACAGTTTTGGGAATTCTTTGAAATTCTCAACAACCACCATCCTTCTATCAAACTAACCGCAAACGTGAGTGACAAAAGCATAGACTTTCTCGATACCACAGTCTTTAAGGGAGATTCCATAGCAGAAACAAATAAACTGGATATTAAAGTGTATTTCAAAGAAACTGATACTCATCAACTCTTGCACAAGAGCTCCTTTCACTCAAAACATACCTTTTCTGGTATAATTAAGTCACAAGTTTTAAAATTTCATCGAATTTGTACAAGATCTTCTGATTTCAACCAAGCCTGTACAATTGTTTTCTCAAAACTGAAAGAGCGTGGGTACTCTAAACAATTTTTACGAAACATAAAAAATTCCACCTTAGCACAGATAGCAGCTAAAAACAGGTTTTATGCAGAAGCACCTCCAGGTTTAAGAAGTGCTCTATGTTTGTCCAGTAGATGCAAAACATGTTGTAGGAACCACTTTTGTAATAACGACCAGTTTTGTAATAGCTCACCACTTTTGTAATAAAATCAACCGCTTTTATTACAAAAGTGGGTAACCGATAGTAGTTTATTACAAAAGTGGTCAGACTTCATGTCAGCATCTAAATTGGATAAGATTTGGGGAAACAAAATCTAGGACACACTATTTCTACTACTAGAAAACACTAGTAGAAATAGTGTGTCCTAGACAAAATTGGGTGGAAGGGATTATAATAACTGATGCCCCTTGTCCCACCCACTGATACTACTATACTATACTGAGTATATGATCACAAAAAACTAAACATAATATATGGAACATAAAACTTTATTATTTCTAAAAATAACTTAAACATCTTACAAGCACCTTTTCGGTGTTTAACGAAATAATACACATGATAATGATACATACTAAAATATATAGATCATATTGGAGGTGATGTTCAAATCACCTCACCTCCAGAAAATATCTTTCACCTTGTACCATCCGAAACGACCTTGAATGATGATGACTAGCGTTAGCCAAGCGCACAACCAACCGCGATGGACTGTCATAAACTGTTTGACAGACATAGAAAGGCCAGAATTAATGCCACTAGCTTTCAACAATTTCTGAACAGAAATAGTCACGGTAATTTTGCCAGAAATGCCAAGTACATCGACTAAATTGTCTCTTATGTACAATGGAGGACATAAACTACACATTTTTTTCATAGTATTACACGATTTGCATATAATTGTGTGTTTATTTGCAAAGTATGCAAACGAATATTAACTAAATACCGAAGTAAGGGGGTAAATGTCCAGGGGGGTGGTAATTGTCCGGAAGTAATTGTCCAGGGGGAATAATAGTCTGGCCTCGGGAGGTCACAGTCCTGGACCAATGGACCAATCATCAAATCTACTTCTCATCAACCGCCGATGTTGGACGCCGCCAACGATGGATATAGTTTGAATGCCGCCGATGTTGGATGGATTGAAGTTGGATACTGCTGATGATGGATTGGGCTAGACGCTGATGATGGGTATTGGATGCCGTTGATGTTGGATGATGGCACGGACACTATAATAACCTTATAGATTATTATGGACGTCCGTGGATGTTGGATGATGGCACGGACACTATAATAACCTTATAGATTATTATGGACGTCAGTGGATGTTGGATGCCGCCGATGATGGATGGATGCCGCTAATGTTGGATGTTAGATGCTGCCAATGTTGGATTCTACTGATGATGCAGATGGGTTGACTGTCATTTAGGCACAGATTTTTTAAGCACACCTCATGTAGACACAGTACTTTAGGCACACATCTTTTAGGCGCACGGTCAGATAGACACATGCCATTTAGACACAGTATTATTTAGGCACATATTCAATTAGGCACAGTCTATTTAGGCACCCTGTCATATTCGGCACACTGTCATTTCGGCACTGATTTAGGCACACCTTCAATTAGGCACATATTCATTTAGGCACATTCATTTAGGCACACTCTATTTAGGCACATATTCATTTAGGCACACCTATATTTGGCACAATGTGATTTAGGCACACCTTCAATTAGGCACACATTCATTTAGGAACCTGACCAAGAAAAGATCAAAGAAAACGTGAAACGACCTGGAACTGAGCAGGAAAATGACAAGGAAACAACCTCAAACTATTTTGAAATGCTGAAAGGTCTGGTACATTGGCGGCTACAGATGTTTGGATTTGGGGGATTGAGGCACTGCCAAAGGTTGTTTTTAGGAAAATGAAGCGAGTGTCGAAGGCACCAAACCATTCTAAAGGGATATGGTAGCATCCTCCCACTTGGAAAATCATTCACTTCATGCAATTTGAATATGTGAAAGTGATACCAGACCTATCCCTTGCTTTCTCTCACAATATATGAAGTGACCTCACCTTTCGGGCCAGATAGCCAGGTGTGCCTAAATGAATATGTGCTGAATATGAGTGTGCCTAATTGAAGGTGTGCCTAAATGAATATGTGCCTAAATAGAGTGTGCCTAACTGATTATGTGCCTAAATAGAGTGTGCCTAAATGAATATGTGCCTAATTGAAGGTGTGCCTAAATCACTGTGCCTAAATGACAGTGTGCCAAATATGAGTGTGCCTAATTAGAGTGTGCCTAATTGAATATGTGCCTAATAGAAGATGTGCCTAAATCAATGTGCCTAAATAATACTGTGTCTAAATGGCATGTGTCTATCTGACCGTGTGCCTAAAAGAAGCGTGCCTAAAGTACTGTGTCTAAATGAGGTGTGCTTAAAAAATCTGTGCCTAAATGACTGCATACCCGTTGGATGCTGCTCATTCCTAATTTCAAGGCTGACATGAAGCCTGACCACTTTTGTAATAAACTACTATCGGTTACCCACTTTTGTAATAAACTACTATCGGTTACCCACTTTTGTAATAAACTTGGCTGTTACAAAAGTGCGGAAGCTTTACTACAAAAGTGGTGACCCTGATAGTATTACAAAAGCTGGCGAGCTTATTACAAAAGTGGTGACCTAATTTTATTACAAAAATGGGTGCATGTTATTACAAAACTGGTAAGTATTACAAAAGCGGTTGATTTTATTACAAAAGTGGTCGTTATTACAAAAGTGGTTCCTACAGATGCCCCTGTATATCAGAAACTCATTATTTTGTAATCAACTATAAGAATAAAAGGTACTCGATCCAGGAACATCTAACATGTGAACATTCGAATGTAATATATTTAATTTTATGCAAGAAATGCCCCAAACAATATGTAGGAGAAACTAAGAATAATTTACGAACTCAGGTTGGATATCAAATTAAAGAAAGACAAGCCTGCTTCTAATCATTTCAACCTTGATGACCATTCAATAGACGATCTCACCCTAATCCCGATTGAGCGTATAGAAATTGACTTGCCCAAAGATGAAACTACCAAATTCCGTCAATCTAGATAGACCCATTGGATTGAGACATCGAATACAGCAAGATCTATAGGACTAAATATTCATCATAATGTAGGCATAGCACCCTTTGTTGTCCCGTTCAAAACAACCAGCAATCGAGCAAGCAAGATAGTTCATGCCCACTATAAGAGCCTTACAGAGAAATTCCCCCATGTCTTCATGGCAGAAAATGATAGTTGCATATTCAAAAAATAAGAACTTAAATGATAATATTGTTCATAGTAAACTAAAAACAATAAGTACATAACAGATACTATGCTTCCCATTAGTTATTTTTTTCTAATTTCAGATCAGAATAAGAACAGAAGAAAACCCAGTATCAAGACCCTTAATCCTAATTTCTAAATAAAGTGTCTGCTCCACCCCAGGCCTGTACATTTGGAAGAATCAAACCCTCCCTTCCCCGAAATCTAATTCTAGATTAGTCTTAATTAAACTATAATTTTCTAACTTTGGGCTATCATGTATGATATCTGATCTGTCTACAACAATTTTGTTATCTTTGTTTAAACGAATATAAGAAACCTTTAACATTAGTAACACCTTGTTACATAGGTATACCCATTTACATTCAATAAATTGCTGACATGCGAAGCCCATGTTGTCCTTCCAGCGTTATGAAGCTGTAACAGCATATCATAGCATGCCTCAGGTAAATACATTATTTTTAACCAATGATATTAAAAAATAAATGTATAAAGGGAATCGGCCAAGTTCGCCATAAACAGCATGGTTACTAGTGGATGAGCTTACGTGTAGTATTGCCTTGGGAAATCTGAGTTGACATTTTTTTTTTGCATCCTTACGTTCGTATCCCCACACTGTTGCAGAAAGCGTCTTGATACTAACGTTATACCTATTTACAAAAGAAATTACCATTCCCGAAGCTTTCCTTGCCTGTTGGGATAATGAATCGACAGCCTGGGTCCAACATAATGTTGGTGTGAAAAATACCCCTAAATATTTATAATGATTTACAGTTTCAATCTCCGTAGCATCTAAATACCAATGCTCATTTGCCTTAAGTATACCACCACATATATACAACAACCTTAGTTTTCTTGAGAATAATTTTCATTCCTTACGTCTTGCAGAAACTATTTATGCAATTTATTTGAGCCTGTAACCTCCCAACTGTGTCAGCTACTGAAGCTATATCATCGGCATATAACAAAGATACAATATTGTCTATTTGGTTATTAACAAAAATACCTTGACACTGGTATGCATTTAATGATTCGATTAATTCATTAAGATACATTGTGAATAGCAATGGACTTAGGATACATCCTTGTTTTGTTCCTATCGTGCATGCAAAATAATCGGAGACTTGTGACCTATTTATCTGTATACAAGATTGTAGCTTGTATTTATTGTTTATATTACATCATTTTGTTAGTCTGGAATTTAAAACACTTTGCTTATAACTGATGCCAGGGATATACCACGATAATTTTCGGTTTTTGTGATGAGCCTGCCTTATGAATTGGACATATTACTACCTTGCTCCAGCTTGAAGGGAAATGACCTCTTGACAGTATCGTATTGAAAAGAACCAGTAGGTAGGTAAAATTAGGTGCACGGCACATTTTATCATTTCATTAACGATGCCATCCGGACCAGGGGATTTCGAGTTAGGAAGTTGTGTGATGGTACAGATAATCTCATTTGCTGTTATTTCTGCATCTAAAAGTTCATCAAAAACAGGAACATGTTGCTCAACTGCCGCAAATGCTGTATCACTCAACTCTTGGCTAGTTTCAAACTTATTGTCATTTAACAGCGATTTGAAATGATTGTACCAGGTATCAGGTGCTATTCTACACCAGACTGTAAGGCTTGTCATAGATTAAAATTCGACTAATCACTGACTAAAGTTAAAACGGTATGCTCCAAAGATGATTAAGGTTTAATCTGTTATTAAAAGAGGTGAAAACTTAATCACACCAGAGGGGTAGTTTAAGGGCTGATTAGTGGTAGAACCTAGCTGTTGCGTGATTTTTTTTTGTCTTTAGAAAAATCAAATTATTTATACAAAGTTTGCAATTGAATATTGAAAAAGGATCAAGCATCATTGCTTGATAAAGACGAAAGAATCATCGTCGAAACGTCACAAGTTATTTATTAAAGTAATTGTTATCCATATAATTGTGTTCGTGTTAATATCATCAATTACTAAATGCCACTCAAGGAAACATATATTACACAAAGAAAATTAGAGTACCAATTATATGCTATAGGATCGTTTCACCTAATTATTTAAGAGATTAAATTCAGCTTCAATTAAAAAATTTCTAGGACATCAAGTTAATAATTAGCAAAATAGTTCATTACAAAATTTCTTCTTGCTTGGAGACTTGGCATATTTCGAATATTGTTGCCTAAATTATCATACTCATCATCATTATCATCTGGTGTGTCATCATCATCGACAGGATCAGGTTCATTTTGTTCAATAACAACGACTCGTAAGACAGGTACTGCAATGATAATAATATATGCAGTTTCTAATTTTGTGTTTATTCCCAGTCTGAGAACTGGAAGCCTTCGTTTCAAAATTCCAAATATTCGTTCTATTATTCCTCTTGTCTTCACATGACTTCTATTATAACGTCTATCAGCTCGCGTAGTTGGATTAGCTAACGGAGTCATAAGGTAGCGAAGGCATGGATATCCTTGATCTGCAACTAAAATACCAGATAGTGAATGGCCATAGAAACGTTCTTTGATAGAACTTTCATTAAATATTCGAATGTCGTGGGCTTGCCAGGCCATCTTGCAACTATGTTTAATATTTTGCCTTTAGAATTGCAAATCACTTGAGTATTGATCGCAAAAAAAGTTTTTTCAGTTAATAAATCGTGCAGGGTCTTTGCCACCTGGATTGCAAATTTTGATGTGTGTACAATCTATGGCGCCAATTACATTTGGAAAGTGATCTATTTCATAGCAATCTGATTTTAATTTTTGCACCAGGGATTTTTATATATTCTGGTCTCAGGTTGCCCAGAGCTATTGAAACATGTTTTATTATCCGACTAACAGTTGGTTGGGAAACTGAACAAAGATCACCAACAGTAAGTTGAAAAGTGCCTGTACCTTGATAAAAGGTGATAAAAAGTTGTGTTGAGGGCAACAGTGCATTGCTACGAGCTGTCGGTCTAATCAATTGATCTGATATTAAGTTCAAAATAAAATGAACAACTGGTTTAGTAAATCTAAAACGTTTTCGGAAATCAATGTCATCGTATCTCTATCTCTGAAAACTCGCTCTCGTCGAAGTGCTCGTCTGATGTTATTTACTTGATTAATTCGCACAAGAGCTTGGAATGCCATTTAAAAAATTATACCAATCTTATTACATAATTTTTAGTATAAACAGCAATATAACTAATTCAACATGTGCCAAAATATTGTCAAAATCAAACCTGAAATAAAACTGGATAACTATTCGTTACAAATAATGTAGTCTCAGGTATCTGATATAATAATAAAGTAGGTATTGCCATTATATTGTTTAAAATCTCAAGAAAGTTAACATAAATGCCAACACCTTCTTATTCATAACTATTCTTAAAATAAGAAAACTGTTCTGCACAATCAATAGTAGGGCTACATGTATTGGTACTGTGTTCTGATGATGTCAGTTTTCTTAGTAATGATTCAGCTACCTTCTTTGTTCTTTGTTCATAATATCCATCTTCAACTGGTGTTCTTTAGAAGAAAATTTCAGAATAGTGCTCTCTATATCCATCTTGGTCTTTTTGGATGCTGATATTGAATTATCTGAACCAAATGAAGACCGTTTTCTAAATATGAAATATATAATAATATTTAATATGATTGAATTCAAGTATGTGTTTAACAAGTTTTAAAACTGATCATGATTCTGATTCTATCCACAATATAATTCATTGCGACTTAATAAAGCAAAATTGATAATAATACTTCAAAAGCTGATTTCATTATCCTGCATTACTTCTCACAATAGAAATCAGATGTTTAGTTTGTGTACAATTTCATTATTCAGTAGATATTTGATGCGTGACTTATGTTATTCAGGATTTGCTGGCACACCAAAGGTCACATTTAGATGTAAGGGACTGATTCCATTTGAATCTTTAACTTCCAATCCAAAACTAATTTATTCAATGTAAAAAAAATCAAAAACATTCCTGACAGGACATTCTGTTTCTTTACTGTCATTTTTATCTTCGGTCTGTGATTCAACATCAATGTCAAACACATTGTCACTGTCATCAATACTATATATGGTATCCACAGATTCCTCATTCACTCGTTTTACTGTAGCATTGTTACTGTTATCATCATCTGACACTTGTGTCACTGGTGATACAACTCGTCTTTGAGAGCTACATGCCAAGTCAAAATCATCATCGAATGTATTGATCCTCTGGAATAAGGTTTTTCATCAATACTGCCAAAGGTGACAATTCTTTTGGTGGATCCCCTCCTCCAGTTTTCCTGGTTTCTCTTTGATGACTTGCGATTTCCCTCTATGCTTGGTCCTTCATGCGCCTCCACATCTCTTTCAGTTTTCTAATATCAGATCTAGCCTGGCCATATACCATGCAGAAATTTGTGAAAACTTTTTTCCAAGCTTCTTCTTTCCTTTTGCTGGCATTTCCATCAGTTTTCTTATTTTCAATGTCAATAATATATACCTTTACATTGTCAATTAATGTTTGTTTCTCTTCTTCTGACCAGTTCAACGACCTTTCCCTTTTTTTACTTCCATTCATGACTCAAATTTTGATTTCTACTGAACTGTAACATGTGATTTATATCACTAGCTTTTAAGGTGCACACAACATCATTGACAAAAGATTTGTTAAGCAGTGGTTTAACCTAATCATAGACTAACTAAATTCTTACATTTCTATAATCATTAACTAGCTAATCTTACCTTTCAAGAATACCAACTAAAGTTTTCCACTAATCATTGACTAATTAATCACTGATTAGGTTTAACCGATGACTATTTTAATCGTTTGTGAATACGGACCTAAGTGTCTTTTCACATTTCTCCATAAGTCTTGAGGAGATTGGTCGTTGTCTGTCAACACAGTCTTAATCTTCTCTTGATGAGCACTCTTTGCGTTGGAACATATCTTCTTGAAGTTACTCTTTGCCTTCTTGTAGATAGCAAGATCATCTTTACTGTTCGTAGCCCGAAAGACATCTAGTCGACGATTCTTTTCACGTTTATACTGTTCACATTGTACGCTCCACCATTCTGGCTGATCCCTTAGTTTATGGGATGTTAATGGCTTCACAATCATATCAGATGCCACGTTGTGGAAAACGTTGGTAAAGTAAGAAACGGCATCATCAATACGCCCTTCCTTCAGAATTAGTCCAAAGTCCTGAAACTCTTGTTGACACTCATCACTTGATAGGTTTTGCAAAAAATTTGAACATTTTCTGCGTTCCATCTTATTTTTTACCAGTTCCCCAGACATGATGTATTTGATTTTAACAAAGTTCTTGCATAAGGTCGGGAAGTGATCAGACTCATCATAAGCCAGAACTTCAAAGTTTTCCATGAAACGATATATTATTTTTGGAACTAAAAACATAGTCCACAACGCTTTCACCAGATGAACTCGAGAATGTAAAATTCCCTTTCTTATCCTTTCCAGCTCGACCATTTAAAACCTGGATTCCAAATGACTTGCATAACGATAGTAGGCTTGCTCCATATTGATTCACCACAACGTCCTTCGACTCACGTGAAAGTTGAAACTCGTCCACGCTGTAATTGTCTCTGCATACAAGATATTTATCCGAATCATCAATTATATAGTCCTTTTCCAATCCGATCCGATCCGGGCATTAAGATCTCCGGTGACAATAAATTCAACATTTTCTCCATATGAGACCTTGATTGATAACAAAGAGTCTTCAAGTTTTAATATGCCATTCAGTTCATCTTCATCACTTTAAACAGATCCAGCAGGAGGTGTATAGGAAACACCATACAGTATCACAGTTGTCCACTACAGTGTTCTTGAATTCGCTCAAACAGATAAGATACACTCTTTCTGATATAGACAATAATTCCACCAGATATTCTGCCTCTTCCCCCATACTTTCTCACTAATGAATATGCTTCATGAGATGGTCGTAGTTGTGAGTAATCTTTGGTTGATTTACACTATGTCTCTGACAAGTTCACAATGTCATATTGAGATAACATATGAACAAAAGAACTGTTAACAAGTCGTTATAATCCATTAACATTTAACGAAAATAAAGAGAGTGAATTTGTACTATCATTGCCTTGGCCACACCCCTATTGATCAATTCTCAAAATATTTGGAACACTTTTCCCATCACAGGCCATAATCCTGTTTGATTTTTTTTCATATGTGAAAGCTCTGTTCGTATAAATCAGTTTATCGTAGGTTAAAGATACCCTTTCCTCCGGACAACTTTCTTTAATTTTCATTAAGAACACTCCCAATTTCTTCCTGATGTTCCTTACTCTTTCACTAAAGTCCTCCTTCACATATAGACCTCATTCTTGTCGCGATAAAAAGAATTCACTGCACCGGAATTATGATTTCTTAGGGATCTGTAGGCATGCAGAATTACTAATTTTTGTTTTGGTCTGTTGCATTTAATCAGAATCGGATGACATTTACTGGTACGTCTTGCTCCAAGTTTGAAGGCTTTGTCAATAGGAAATGTTTCATCCTTATTTGTGTTCAAAATATCAAGTTTATCAACTAAATAATTTTTCACAATTTGTTAAGCAATACGTAACAAAATTTAATACTAAGACTATCAATATACACAAGTCTTGTCCACTAGGTGCTACTCCTTCCCAGCTACAGACACTAGTTTGCATCTTTGCCATAACATTATAATGCAGAGGAGCTAATTGACAAATCTTGGTTAAAAAAAAAATAACTTGCGAGGCAAGGTAACATACGCCCACTGGCAGCTGTCAGAAATAATAAAACAGTCTTTAGTGACTAAAGTACGAATTTCTTCAATATGAGGAAATTCGTACTTTAGTCACTAAGTTTGAATTCAATTACATATATATATATATACCAGTTATTTATGCTGAATAATTCCACAAAATTTTTAAAAATCAATATCAATAACCCAAATACAACAAACAATTAAATCACACAGCTCTAATCAAGGGCAAATAACAACTTTTGACGCGTTTTTACAAAGTCAAGGGCATTAACTCAAAAAAAATTCATCAAAAATACGTCAAGTAAGAACTTGTCCGAGATCTTATCAAATACAATGATCACACCAAGTTTCATCAATATCGGTTGAAAACTGTAGCTTCTATTGTGCCCACAAACAAATTTAGAAGCGTTTTACAAAGTCAAGGGCAACAACTCAAAAACCGTTCATTGAAAATATGTCATATTCGAACTTGACTGAGATCTTATCAATCTAAAGCATCACACCAAGTTTTATCAAAATCAGATAAAAACCTGTAGTCTCTATAGTGCTCACAAGAAATGTTGACTGACGGACCGACGGACTGGGGCGACGACAACATATGACCACATATTCATGTGGGCGTTTAAAAATGATTTTAGGACAGTTCCACAGTATATAACTAAAAAAATCAAAAACTCACCAACCCTGTTTATAGCTGGTTGGTTGGTTGTTTATTGACAGGTTAATGTTAGCTTCAAGTGGAATCTGATAGCTGATGCATACATACTATGACACCATTCTAAAATTTGATCTAGAGCTTCTTTAATTTTGTTCAGTTGCTGCAGTTTTCTATTGCACTATAAATATAGACGACAACTTATATTAAATAATAATCCTTTACCAACATTTAGGGGTAGAGATCACATTTAATAATGGACACAATTTTATGGTATACTACTCCCTAGTTTTATTACACACTACGTTTAAACAATCTACATTGTCATCTTCAGGTGAAGTAGTGAAACGTAGTGTGTAATAAAACTAAGGAGTAGTATACCATAAAATTGTGTCCGTTATTTATATCAAATAAAGATAGCTTGCCAGGCTATTAATTTTTTTCATTAATTCCCTTTAAAGTCATAATAGTTTGTAGCATACTCAGAATTTTGGTCTACATATCTTCTAACTTTACTAAAGAAATGTCAGTTTCATCAAGAGTAATGGTTGGATTAATTCCCTAGATCAACGGGGAATTTCAAAGCCTTTAACAATGGACCATTATGTTCGCGATAATCTTTAAAGACTACCATGTTAATTTGTTAATTTCTTCATTGCAGCAACTTTTGTCCTGATATACGACCATAACCGCCATAGCGTAACAGTTTATTGCTTATATTTACGTTTTCAAGACATTCTAATTTGATATAAAGACTTTAGTATGAATTTAAGTAGGGCCTATTTCTTTACGTTTCAAGGTTTGGGACTACCGACATGATTGTATCAAATAGATGGTCTCCAATATAAACAATGATGGCAATGAATAACGACGTAATTGGTTTAAATTCCTACGCTTAATGTTTTGGTGATGAGGCAATGGCAGTTATGGTGATATAAATCCAATGAAAAAAAATAATATCTAATATAAATATAACCATTGTTCCTGTATACTAAAACTTTCAGAATCAGAGAGACCAGCAAGGTATGACACTAGCAGTAACATCACATTTCTTTCTGAAATCATATTCAAAGATAGCTTGCCAGACAAGAATAAATATATTTGGGAGTACAGTAACAATTACCAGTATGAAATATTCAGAAATACACAATGTTTCAAAGACTAGGTTAAATAAAATGGCTGACCTAATGTCCCCTTGTCGTACGCCTGATTTAATAGGAAAATATTTTGTACTATAACCATTGTTAAATACTGCACATTCTATATTTTTATAAAGCGTTTTGAACCATCGTCTAAAATTCCTTTTAACACCAAAATATCTCAAAACATCCAGCATATAGTTATGATTAATACTGTTAAACGCTTTTTTGAAATCAATTGCTAGAAGCAGTCCAGATATGCGCTTTTGTTGGGCTAATGTGATACAGTCATCTATTATTCTGATATTTTCTTGAATATGTCTGTTGGTGTAAATGCAGTCTGATTCTGGTGTATTAACTTGAACAAGAAAGGTTTCACTCTAGTACATAAAACTTTACTTGTGATTTTAACATCAACATTAATTAGTGTTATGGGTCTCCAGTTATTAATATCAGTTTTTGTGTTTGTTTTTCCAAGTTCAAGAAAAAAGCTGTGTTCTTTTCACCCTCTAGAGCATATTGGATCTTTGATCTCAGATCTCTGAATGGCACCTCTTGCTACCTCAGTGTATATATTATCTACTCTAGCTTATATAATTTCATATTGAGTGCAGTTTTCTTGGTAATAATCGTCATCTAATTATTATTAAGTTACTGTCTAGTTCTTCTAATTCTTGACTTAATTTATCTTTTATTGTTCTCTTAACTTTTTGCTTCTGTTTACAGTAAGTGATTGTGCATGTCTTTATTTTCAACTTTATAAAATCAGATAAGCCTCTGCAATTATTGACATCAAAATATTCTTCTTTCCTTGTTTGTAACGAATTGCGAATTAATTGTGTAAAGGTACAATCATTTGTTAGTGTAGCGTTAAATTTCCAGAGAGATGGGCCTCGTTTCGATTCATTTTGAGTTAAGTTTATTGAGATTGCGGAATGATCACTAAGAATATTAGGAATTATTTTACAGTTAGTTATCCTTTCCTGAACAACCTCAGATGCATGCCAAGAATCAATCCTACTGTGTATGCTGGCTTTCTTTTCTATCCTTAAAATCACTCCAAATTTTCTGACGTAATTTCCTATTAAACTCACTATCACTTCACCTTCCGATCTAGCTCTATTCAATAGATCTTCCAGCCTGCATACCCACTGTGATACAGATTCATCCTGGTGTTGGGAAGCAGAATAAAAATCAGCAAGAAGTTGTTGTCCTTGCTCAATTCTCCCAAATCTAGATTCTAGCCTATCTAAAATGTCCTTGGTTGAAGATGAATGTCCAAGTCAACTGCAACATGTGCTGCTTCACCTTACAATGAATGAAAAACTGTCAGCTTAACTGATGCTGGATCTAACTGACTATTGTTGATCAATGATGTTACCTCAAATTTCCAAAAGTCAAAAGGAGTATCAACTGACGAACCATCACCACTAAAAGTTGAAACTTTTGGGATAGGTGGTAAAATCATAACAGATGGCATAGGTACAGAAACATCATTACCATTAGTAGAAATTGAATCCAAGAATACTGAATCATCCATGTTTGATAAATGAAAATAATAAACACTGAAAAATATACACTCAGAAACTGACTCACAATTTATGTTAAGTAGGAAAAACTACAAAACATAAATACTCTGAAACAATATGACTAGAACTCTTTCAATGGCAACACACAATAAAACACATCACCATGTTTATATTAATAAACACAAATCTGAAAAACCAAATACACAAATGTCAATATTGAACCCACGAAAAACTAAAATAAAAAAAACTCATATCAACAAAACCCAATGTCAACTTTAAATTAAAAAAATGATCTCAAATTTCAAACTCTAAATCCATCATACAACTTCAAACTCAGACAACTTCAAACTCAGACAACTTCAAACTGAAATCCAAATTCCAAACCTTCAAGTTAAAACACTGAAATAACAAACTACACCGAAAACTAAAACCAGAATCAAAATACAAAACCAAAAATATTTCCAAAATACGCTTTATGAAAATAGAAAATTAACATCCATGTACCAAATAATTATGTTAAGTATTAATATATGTTATGTAAATGTTTAAGACTATGTATATGTTCAGAATGTTTTTAAAAAAAAAATAAAGATGAAAAATATATATGCATGATGTAAAAGTAATGTGATGTTAAAGTATTAAAGTTTGGAAAGGGACGGTGGTAAGGTATACTAAACATAAATTTATCCAAGTGTAAATCTATCTAATTATACTTAAATAAATCATAAAGCTGCATATATTTTCAATGACCGTCGCTATGATATAGTGCATGGCAAGGATAGACCAATTGCGAATCACTTCAACCTTCCCGCTCATTCCATTGATGACCTTCTCATCATGCCTAGAGAAGCAGTTTCTACATCACCTAGCATCAAACCTAAGCTTAGACGTCTACAACAAGAAAGTTACTGGATCGATCAACTACAGATTGTGATGCCAAATGGACTGATAAATAACCAGATAATCCCCTTTGTAACATTTGATTCAACAGCTACTAATAGTAAAACACCATTACTCGGAACTTCAGAACAAATTTTCCCATGTATACACAAAACATTTGGTTGTAGCTTTCAAGATTACTTACCAGGAGAGATAATATACACCCACTAGCAGGTTTGATTTAAAAAAAAAATATTTGGCAAAACAGTAACAATTACCAGTATCAAATACTCAACCTTCAGACATACACTTCTTTTATTTGTATAGGAAATAACTCATACTAAATATTTTTTCTAATTTTCAATAGGGTTTGATCACAAACACTCACACCAAGTTTCTTCAAAATCCATCAAGAATTGTGCCTTCTTGTGTTTTCAAGAACAAAGGGTTCATCCTCTGTTGATCACAAACATTCACACCAAGTTTGAGCGTATAGAAATAAGAACTTAAATGATAATATTGTTCATAGTAAACTAAAAACAATAAGTACATAACAGATACTATACTTCCCATTAGGCGAGTTATTATTTCTAATTTCAGATCAGAATCAGACCAGAAGAAAACCCAATATCAAGACCCTTAATCCTAATTTCTAAATAAAGTATCTGCTCCACCCCAGGCCTGTACATTTGGGAGAATCAAACCATCCCTTCCCCGAAATCCAAAACTGTTTACCCAATTGTTTCGAATTTCGAACTTGACCGATATCTCATCAATACATGCATACCTATACAAGTTTCATCAAGATCAGATAAAAACTGTAGAAAGTTGTTGTGAGGTGCTGAAGCCTTGCTGATGAAACTTTTTTTGTGAGTTGGGCATCATGCAGTGATAGAAATAAGAAGTCTAGAATGAATTGTTGCTAAATTTTTACAAGTTTGTATGAAATCTATAAGATAGCTTGCCAGGCAAGGTAATATACGCCCACTGACAGCTTTGATTTTAAATAAAAATATTTGGCAGTACAGTAACAATCATCAGTATGAAATATTCAACACTTCTTTCCGTCGGTCGGTCGGCCCGTCCGTTCGTCCACAATTGCTCGTAAACACTCTACAAGGCACAATTCTTGACTGATTTCGACGAAACTTGGTATGGTTGTTTGTAATTAACCAAGGATGAACCCTATTGAAAATCAGACGAATCGAAAAATATTTACTATGAGTTATTGCCCTTGTTCTTGAAACACTCGTAAACACTCTAGAAGGTGCAATTCACGACGGATTTTGATGAAACTGTGTGTGAGTGTTCGTAATCGCCCAAGGATAAACCCTATCGAAAATCAGAAAAATTGAAAAATATTAAGTATGAGTTATTCAAATTTTAGCTTGTAAACACTCTAGAAGGGACAATTCTTGACAGATTTTAAAGAAATTTGGCTTGAGTGTTGGTTATCATCTAAGGATGAACACTATTGAAAATCAGAATAATCTAAAAATATTGAGTATGAGTTATTGCCCTATTATTGAATAGGCTATAAAGCAGTATGTACATGTCGGTCAAATGTCAAAGTATCAAATGATAGCCAAGGTCAATGACCTCTGACCCTATAAAGGTCATGTTGCAAAAAAAGCAAAAGCGAAATTCAAAATTCGGCTCCCAATGCTTTTTGTGCAATCGATTGCAGAATACATTCACATCAAATTTGAGCATATCAACATTTACACTGAGGCCCCATTTTGAGTTTTACAAAAGTGTGTTTTTTTCAATATGGCGGCCAAAGTATCACTTTCGGTCCCAATTTTTTTTCTTTGTTTTTTGCAATAGCCTTTTCTTGCAATCAGCATAAATTTCGTTGTCCTATTTCAATTACACCGGAAGTTATTCGACAGGAAGTGGATTGTACTTTCAATTGATTCCCCGTTTAAAACCGAAAGTAAAGTTAAATATTTGACAACTACATATTATTTACTTTAGTGATGCCCCTTTTGCATATTAAATTTCAGATCAATCGTACAAAAACAAAAAAGTAATTTTTCAAGTGCTATCAGATTAGAAATTACAGACACATTCGCAAAAATGTGCCTTCTAGAGCCGATTTTCAATTTTTTGCACATGTTGAACTGTGGCATTTCCGGTTTTGCAAAAAATGTTCCAAAATATATTTATGCAACACATCCCCAATAAAGAAGGTCTAGGATTGTTGAATGGTTGCTGCAACTACTGCAGTCTAGGCTCAGGAAGGTGTGTAAATTTCAAAAAAAAGAAAAGAAAAAAAGAAAAAAGGAAATGCAAACTTTGCGAGTTATAACAATTTCAAATATCTAAATTAAGATAGCTTGCGAGGCAAGGTAACATACGCCCACTGGCAGCTGTCAGAAATGATAAAACAGTCTTTAGTGAAGAAATTTTATTAGTTTGAATTCAATTATGTATGCCAGTTATTTATGTGGAGTAATTCCACAAATTTTTTAAAAATCAATATCAATAACCCAAATACAACAAACAATTAAATCACACAGCTCTAATCAAGGACAAAAAAAAAATTTTGACGCATTTTTTCTAAGTGAAGGGAAATAACTCAAAAACTGTTCATCGAAAAATCATAAAGTTCAAACTTGTCCAAGATATCATCAATATAAATGATCACACCAAATTTCATTAAAACCAGTAAAAAACGGTAGTCTCTATTGTGTTCACAAACAAATCTTGACGCGTTTTTACTAAGTCAAGGGCAATAACTCAAAAACCGTCCAACAAAAATACGTCAAGTTAGAACTTGTCCGAGATCTTATCAATTCCAATGATCACACCAAGTTTCATCAAAATCTGTTGAAAACTGTAGCTTCTATTGTGCTCACGAACACATTTTGAAGCCTTTTTACTAAGTCAAGGGCAATAACTCAAAAACAGTCCATCGAAAATGCGTCAAGTTACAACTTGTCCGAGATCTTATCAATTCCAATGATCACACCAGTTTCATCAGAATCGGTTGAAAACTGTAGCTTCTATTGTGCTCACAAACAAATTTTGATGCGTTTTTACAAAGTCAAGGGCAATAACTCAAAAACCGTTCATCGAAAATCCGTCAGATTAGAACTTGTCCGAGATCTTATCAATTTGAATGATCACACCAAGTTTCATCAGAATCGGTTGAAAACTGTAGCTTCAATCCTACTCACAAACTATTTTTAACAAATTTTGACGTGTTTTTTCAAAGTCAATATCTCAAAAACCATTCATCAAAAATACCTCAAATTAGAACTTGACCCGAGATCTTATCAATCTAAAGCACCACACCAAGTTTTATCAAAATCAGATGAAAACTGTAGTCTGTATAGTGCTCACAAGAAATGTTGATGGACGGAAGGACCAACGGACCGACGGACAGGGGCAACGACAATATACGACCACATATTCATGTGGTGATTCCAAAAAGAAAAAACAGGCAGTAATAACCAATCACAGAAGACTTTTTGATCACCAATACCACTAGTAGTACAGCAATTCATTTGATGTATACTGAACTTGGTGTATAAATTTTGTGGTTTGTTTCTTCCCCTGATGAAACGTTGGGTATTAAAGGATGGTATTTGATGTCAAGTTTTATTATTTATTACACATATACATGTGGGCGTATAAAAATAACCCTGATTTGCCCTGCCACTTCAAAAATTTTGTGTTGTCTCTAATAATGTGTACATTGTTAAATAAATTTCAAAATTTCAAGTGTTTACAATCATTAGATCATGAGATATTAGTAGTTAAAAGTTTTTTAAGGCAATGGTGACTGTCAGTGGATTATAGACACTGTGAATTTACGCACATACAATTTAGAAGTCCGTGTAAAATTTGCAAAATTTGAAAAAGCGCAATTTTGATCAAAATATCACGTCTGATATATCATCAGAAAGGAAAGATCAAAGAAATTTTGTTGTATGTTAATAAGGTCACGAGACAGAGCTCTTCAAAGTTAAAAATCATGATTTTCAAATAGCTGTAGAACGGAAAGTTAACGTTGCACAACAAAAATGGTGACATATTTGGATAGATCTCACCAAGGGCAACAAATTTTGTGCGGGTCACCAAATGTCAAGGTCATGAAATAAGAGCCTAGAAAGTTTTGGTCTATATTGAAAAAAATCAACCGGAAATAACTAAAAAGCAAAATCTAAATTCAAAATCGGCTACCACACGATTGTTAGGAATCGTTTACTGATAATATAGACATTAAAAAAATACAAATCGGATTTAACCCCGTTCCCAAAGATAGCTTGCCAGGCAAGGTAATATACGCCAAGAGCTAAATTTGAAAGCGTTTTCAAGAATAAGGGCAAAAACTCATACTAAATATTTTTCAATTCTTCTGATTTTCAATAGGGTTCATCCTTGGGTGATTACAAACACTCACATCAAGTTTCATCAAAATCCCTCAATAATTGTGCCTTCTAGAGTGTTTACGAGCTAAAAATTGAACAAGGGCAATAACTCATACTAAATATTTTTTGATTCTTCTGATTTTCAAAAGGGTTCATCCTTGGTTGATTAGCAACACTCATGCCAAGTTTTGTTAAAATCTGTCAAGAATTGTCCCTTCTAGAGTATTTACGAGCTAAAAATTGAACGCCTTTCCAAGAACAAGGGCAAGAACTTATACTAAATATTTTTTGATTCTTCTGATTTTCAATAGGGTTCATCCTTGGGTGATTACGAACACTCATACCATGTCTTGTAGAGTGTTTACGAGCAATTGTTGACCGACGGAGCGACTGATATGGGTGATGACAATATACGCCCCTCATTTCATGTGTAATAAATAATAAAACTTGACATCAAATACCATCCTTTAATACCCAACGTTTCATCAAAAAAGTTTTGACTTCATCAGGGGAAGAAACAAACTACAAATGGTGGAAGGCAGTTAAGATTAAAATTACAATATGACCTCGTAAGGTTTATGACGTCACAATCAATAGGCAATTTAAAAAAATAATATAAATCATATAATCAAGAATACATTTTTATACGCCCACACGTGTGGGCGTATATTGTAATCACCCCGTCGGTCCGTCCGTTCACATTTGGCTCGTGCTCACTCTACAGGCTACAGTTCTTTATGGATTCTTTTGATTTTTATTTTGTATGTCAATGTTGTTATGAAGATGATCCCTATTGATTTTCGTGATGATCGGATAATTTTTCACCGAAATATCGTGTCTGACTTGACGTTTTTCTCTATTAGCTATATTGTGCAACTCGTGCTCACTCTACAGGCTACAATTTTTTACAGATTCTTTTGATTTTTTATTGGTGTATTTTCCTACCAAATTATGCTCTTGCATAAGTATCAATTTTGCAATATCAATGCGCTCTATTAATTTAGACGTTTGTCTATAGTATTCGTCATGAACTCTTGAATACTTCATATCACATCAATACTCATCATGCAAATACTTGTTTGTTGAGACGTCAGGATGTACATATAATAACACATGCAAGAGAAATCAGTGGCTCACTTTTAAAAAAAAGAAAAAAACTCTATTTGAAGATAAGAGCTAAATCTTCTATAGTTTATGTGTTAGCAAACATGAATGTGTTAGTTTTCTTAATACCCCCTTTCTCACGTACAGTACTATTTGAAAGAAACTCCATCGTTCTTTTAACTTCAGGTGGTATTATGCAGCGGACACACTAGGCCAATTTAATTCGCTGGTACTTCGCCCGAACAATTCGCCACCGAATCCATTCGGCCGACGAAGTGGACACACTGGGCGAATGTTTGTGTCGATAATTTGCCAGCTAATTAAATTACGCATGCGTGGGGGAGACTTAGTCACATGATCACAAAATGGCGGTGTACAGAAAGAAGCGGAAAGTGGCAATTGTACTCGGAACTCTTTTGGTTTTACGTCGAATGCGGAAAAAGAAGAGCGCGATGGGAGAATAGGAAAACCTTGGTAAAGCCATGGATACAACGGCGGCAGACGCATGGAATCTACAATAATCTTATATGAGAGTTAGCCGAGGAATATTCAAAATATAATTTTCAATTAACGGTTGGCATTTTCATCAACCCGAAGACTATCTAAGACTCTCAGAACTATTTTGAGGTTAATATTTCAATTCATACAAAAATAATCCGAGAAATGTGATTTAGAAAATTTATGATCACACAGTAGAGGTGTGTAATAGACAAAATAATACATTTGTCATTAACATAAATAAATAAATAACACAAATGCAGGTAAATATCATCAATAGACGAAGATTAGAAGATTTGCCAATTAAAATATTTTGATTATTGATCGGTAGCCTACCGTCGATAATCGATCTCAATTTGGTAATCGATACCCAGTCCTCATGACACCCAATACGGTAGGTAAGGTACGATCTTAGATTTCATTTTGATAAACACTTCTGGGATTTCTGCTTTATTATGATATTGGCTTCACTACTATATATTTCACGGTTTTGCGATAGGCCTAGTTGCAAGTTGGTTTCATGCGTAGGCCTACTCAGTCAGTTAAGGTATTTTGCCGGGCTAATTTGAATTGAATTGGTAGACATGCAAACTTACCTGATGTGTCCAGTGCATCAGCGATGAACTGTTTCGCCGCCTCCTTCTGCACCCTGTCCCTATATTCGGGTTTGCTAATATCATATAAGTTGGGCTTAGACTCCCATAATATGATTAATTCCTCTTCTTTTTCCTGACTCCACATTGCATCGTTGGAGGTCGCCATTTTGTTTGTCATGTGACGCTTCGGCGTCTGTGATTGGTTGAGTTATAGGAATATTCGCCTTAAACTTCGGCCAAGTGGACACACTTGCCGAATGAGTCGGCGGCGATTAATATTCAGCCGAATATTATCAAACATGCTTGATGTCGGCGAATGGCTTCGGCACACTAGGAGACTCAAGGCGAATTTTACTGCCGATTGATTCGTCCAAACCTTTCGCCGTGAAAATTCGCCTAGTGTGTCCACTGCATTAGAAGAGGAACACATCTTCTAGTCTGTAATACATACTAAGGATACATCTTTATGTTAAAATTAAGAATGAAACTTAACTTTGCCATGGAAATATATGCATTATATTAAATATCTGCCTCTTTTATAAGCATTTTCAGTTTCATCCAAAGATGGTCTGGCTATGTAAGTAATAACACTGGAAAGATTTAAAAAAGTATGTATCAAAAAGTTTCAAACATTTTTCTGAAACAATTAGCAGAAAATCAAAAGTTATATTCGATCTAACTTTTAGACTTGTTGAAATCTACAAATACATCTCAAACAAAATTACCTCAGACTTTCTATCTCCCCTGGTCTTCTACGATTGTAAAGTAGCAATGTTGATTCTGTTAAAATCAGAACCTCCCGAAAAAGTTGGGCACTGGGTAGAGACTGGTTTATATCTTAAAGTTCTTTAACCAGAAATAATGCAAGCATCACAATGTCATCAGGATTTGGAAGTGATTTTCCCTTGTTGAAATGTCTCTCAGTCAGAATTACTCTTGCAACTTAAGAAATCTTAACAGACCATTCCATTTGGATAAGTTTTAAAAATTCTGAGGATTCTGTTTTTCCTTTTTTATCTTTTTGTTTAATACTAAATCCTAACTTTGCTGATGCCAAGCGAGATAAGTCATACCCTAATTTAAGGGCTGTGCTGGGATTTTCAAGCTCTAAGTGTTCAGTTTCTTGACAAGCTTTCAAGCAGAATTCCACTACAAGATCAAAGTTGGTGGGAACCAAAAAATCATTCATCGAAGCCATTATATTGCCAGACTCATTTCTCAATATCATAAGAAGCCTAGCTGATAGCCTCATTCTGAAACTTGTAAAGTGTTTCCTTCTAAGTCTATTTCCAATATTCTTCATCAACCATACTTCACCCAATGACACAATTAGTTGATCAGTTTGAGCGACATCAGTTACTTTGTCTCTCATCATTGATGGGAATACTTCTTTCAGCAACCTTTTAGAAGGTTTAGTCAAGATTTGACCCTTCATGATTTTTGACTGGATGACTGTTGTTCCCTGAGTATAGTCATCTGCTTCGGTGAATTTATTAAGTGGACAATTACTTTTGTGTTTGGTTAGATTTTCAAATATAATCCATTCCATACATCTTGGACAGAGCCCATATTTCGCCAGATCAAATGTTTCACTTTCACCACGTCTGCTGAGGATAATTTCACCTTTCTTCTGCTGACATACCTTGGTGTTGTGATTATGATTATCCTGATTTCTAAGTAATGTCTGAAGTTGGTTGAGCTTGAATAAGAGACTACTCTTTTCTTCCTCACTTACTGTTTCCAATATTTTCTTCATATCATAAGTTTGTTTTTATGTGCATGTTCTAAATGGCTTTGAATATTGTCATAAGTTTTCCACAGAATTTGCAAAAATGTCTCCTGTCGTATGTCCTTCCCAGCCATTTGCCCTTTTGTGGTACTTTTTAATAAAAACGTTAGGATTGTTGATGTCAGTAAGTCGGTCTACCTCTTTCACATTACTTTCAGCTGGTAAACAGCCAAGGTTATAATGTTGATTTACACTAGTGGTACATACAGATTGATTCTGATCTTCATTAGCATGTTGATTAACACTAGTGGTACATACAGATTGATTCTGATCTTCATTAGCATGTTGATTTACACTAATGGTACATACAGATTGATTCTGATCTTCATTAGCATGTTGATTTACACTAGTGGTACATACAGATTGATTCTGATCTTCATCAGCATGTTGATTTACACTAGTGGTACATACAGATTGATTCTGATCTTTGTTAGCATGTTGATTTACACTAGTGGTACATACAGATTGATTCTGATCTTCATTAGCATGTTGATTTACACTAGTGGTACATACAGATTGATTCTGATCTTCATTAGCATGTTGATTTACACTAGTGGTACATACAGATTGATTTTGATCTTCATCAGCATGTTGATTTACACTAGTGGTACATACAGATTGATTCTGATCTTCATTAGCATGTTGATTAACACTAGTGGTACATACAGATTGATTCTGATCTTCATTAGCATGTTGATTTACACTAGTGGTACATACAGATTGATTCTGATCTTCATTAGCATGTTGATTTACACTAGTGGTACATACAGATTGATTCTGATCTTCATCAGCATGTTGATTTAAACTAGTGGTACATACAGATTGATTCTGATCTTCATCAGCATGTTGATTTACACTAGTGGTACATACAGATTGATTCTGATCTTTGTTAGCATGTTGATTTACACTAGTGGTACATACAGATTGATTCTGATCTTCATCAGCATGTTGATTTACACTAGTGGTACATACAGATTGATTCTGATCTTTGTTAGCATGTTGATTTACACTAGTGGTACATACAGATTCATTCTGATCTTCATTAGCATGTTGATTTACACTAGTGGTACATACAGATTGATTTTGATCTTCATCAGCATGTTGATTTACACTAGTGGTACATACAGATTGATTCTGATCTTTGTTAGTGTTTTGAGTAGTTTACTTGAGTATTCGATAAAGATTTTAACATGCGTTGATTGTTTACATAATGGCGGCATGCATGTCCATTGACCCATAGGGATAACGACAATTGAACTAATCAATGATTGGCTATACAAACAATAGGTCAAAGGTCGAGGTTAGGAGAATTAATATTCAACAAAGGCATTCGTATACCGCAAGCCATCCACTGAAGGTTCAATATCGTAACAGTTAGCTTGTTGATTTAAACCAGTGGTACATACAGATTGATTCTGATTTTCATTAGCTTGTTGATTTACACCAGTGGTACATACAGATTGATTCTGATTTTCATTAGCTTGTTGATTTACACCAGTGGTACATACAGATTTATTCTGATCTTCGTTAGCTTGTTGATTTACACCAGTGGTACATACAGATTTATTCTGATTTTCATTAGCTTGTTGATTTACACCAGTGGTACATACAGATTTATTCTGATTTTCATTAGCTTGTTGATTTACACCAGTGGTACATACAGATTTATTCTGATTTTCATCAGCATGTTGATTTACACTAGTGGTACATACAGATTGATTCTGATTTTCATTAGCTTGTTGATTTAAACCAGTGGTACATACAGATTTATTCTGATTTTCATTAGCATGTTGATTTACACCAGTGGTACATACAGATTTATTCTGATTTTCATTAGCTTGTTGATTTACACCAGTGGTACATACAGATTTATCCTGATTTTCATCAGCATGTTGATTTACACTAGTGGTACATACAGATTGATTCTGATTTTCATTAGCTTGTTGATTTAAACCAGTGGTACATACAGATTTATTCTGATTTTCATTAGCATGTTGATTTACACCAGTGGTACATACAGATTTATTCTGATTTTCATTAGCTTGTTGATTTACACCAGTGGTACATACAGATTTATTCTGATCTTCATTAGCATGTTGATTTACACCAGTGGTACATACAGATTTATTCTGATCTTCATCAGCATGTTGATTTACACCACTGGTACATACAGATTTATTCTGATTTTCATTAGCATGTTGATTTAAACCAGTGGATACATACAGATTTATTCTGATTTTCATTAGCTGTGATT
>NW_008708079.1:146292-147791 GCF_000327385.1 Lottia gigantea | reverse complement strand
TTAGCATGTTGATTTACACCAGTGGTACATACAGATTTATTCTGATCTTCATCAGCATGTTGATTTACACCAGTGGTACATACAGATTTATTCTGATTTTCATTAGCATGTTGATTTACACCAGTGGTACATACAGATTTATTCTGATCTTCATTAGCATGTTGATTTACACCAGTGGTACATACAGATTTATTCTGATTTTCATTAGCTTGTTGATTTACACCAGTGGTACATACAGATTTATTCTGATTTTCATTAGCTTGTTGATTTACACCAGTGGTACATACAGATTTATTCTGATCTTCATTAGCATGTTGATTTACACTAGTGGTACATACAGATTTATTCTGATCTTCGTTAGCATGTTGATTTAAACCAGTAGTGCATACAGATTTATTCTGATCTTCGTTAGCATGTTGATTTAAACCAGTGGTACATACAGATTTATTCTGATCTTCGTTAGCATGTTGATTTAAACCAGTGGTACATACAGATTTATTCTGATCTTCATTAGCTTGTTGATTTAAACCAGTGGTACATACAGATTTATTCTGATTTTCATTAGCTTGTTGATTTACACTAGTGGTACATACAGATTTATTCTGATCTTCGTTAGCATGTTGATTTAAACCAGTGGTACATACAGATTTATTCTGATTTTCATTAGCATGTTGATTTACACCAGTGGTACATACAGATTGATTCTGATTTTCATTAGCTTGTTGATTTAAACCAGTGGTACATACAGATTGATTCTGATTTTCATTAGCTTGTTGATTTAAACCAGTGGTACATACAGATTTATTCTGATCTTCATTAGCATGTTGATTTACACCAGTGGTACATACAGATTTATTCTGATTTTCATTAGCTTGTTGATTTACACTAGTGGTACATACAGATTTATTCTGATCTTCATTAGCATGTTGATTTACACCAGTGGTACATTCAGATTTATTCTGATCTTCATCAGCATGTTGATTTACACCAGTGGTACATACAGATTTATTCTGATCTTCATTAGCATGTTGATTTAAACCAGTGGTACATACAGATTTATTCTGATTTTCATTAGCATGTTGATTTACACCAGTGGTACATACAGATTGATTCTGATTTTCATTAGCTTGTTGATTTACACCAGTGGTACATACAGATTGATTCTGATTTTCATTAGCTTGTTGATTTAAACCAGTGGTACATACAGATTTATTCTGATCTTCATTAGCTTGTTGATTTAAACCAGTGGTACATACAGATTTATTCTGATTTTCATTAGCTTGTTGATTTACTCCAGTGGTACATACAGATTGATTCTGATCTTCATTAGCATGTTGATTTACACCAGTGGTACATACAGATTTATTCTGATTTTCATTAGCTTGTTGATTTACACCAGTGGTACATACAGATTGATTCTGATCTTCATTAGCTTGTTGATTTACACTAGTGGTACATACAGATTTATTCTGATTTTCATTAGCTTGTTGATTTACACT